>NW_010973138.1:5275726-5277774 GCF_000737465.1 Haliaeetus leucocephalus
GGCGCCGTGGGCGGCCGGCCGGCAGGAAGCCTACGTTCCCCGCGGCTCACGTGAAGACCGGAGGGCTCTCCGCTGTGGAAATGCGCTGTCTCTGAGCGGTCGTCTGGGCTGGAGGCTGTCACTTCTAACCCTGGCTGGCAACTTCGGGGGTTTGGTCTTCCCCGGTCCTGTCCGTCTCTCTCCGTGGGGGTCAGCGGCTCCTCCACCCGCGCCCGCCGCCACCTCCTCTTTTGCGGAAGGAAAGCTTTCACTCGTTCAAAAGTAGTGGGGTTTGGGTTGTGCTTTTGGGTTTTTTTCTTAATCGGTTTGTGTTTTTTTTTATTGATGCTGGTTGGTTGCTTTTGGTTTTCAGTGTGTGCGTGTGCGTGGGGGCTCTCCGCGCAGGCTGGCAGTATCCATCCCGCTGGCTGGAGGCGGCCGAGAGAAAAGTCATGTTTCCGAAAGCAGGCTTCCACCTGCTGCGGTTAAAATATTGTTAAGCAGCCGGTTCCTGTGGCCGAATTAGAGGAAGACTGCCTCAGATACCGAAAAAAAAAAAAAAAAAAAAAGAATTGGCAATGACTGCCGAAGTTGTTGCAGACTGTTGGTTTGACTGCTGAGGAGGACGTGAGTGAGAGAGAGAGAGCGCTGTTGCACACGCAAAACCACAGAGAGAACCCACAATTTAACCAACATCCCCAAACCCAAGTTTTCAGCTGTGGACCTCTTAGCCTCAGAGCTTGCGATCGGCTGTGACCTTTCTCTAAGTTGATGAAAGACGTTATACCAAAGACAAGTACAAAGATAGAGATTTAAAGCTTGAATGCCATGCACTGAGCTTTTCTTTTTTCTTGTCTTTTTTTTCTTTTTGCGCAAGAATGATTGAAAGGTCATGACACGAGTGCTCTTAGAGCAACGCGAACCAAACTACTGAAGCTGATTTTCAAGGCTGCTTAAAAAAAATCTCGCAGAGAACATTAATGGATTCCTGTTGTGTTTAAATTCTCTACAGATTATATTGTAAATATTTTATGAAGTACGGTATATGTGTGTGTGCGTGCGTGTGTGTACGTGAATATATATATACAGTTGTAGCCAGCTGACCTTTGATCAGAAAGTCTAGCTCGCGTACTGCCTTCTCTGAAGACTGACCCCGAATTTCCCTCTCTTAAAGAGCGACTTTTGCCTACGGAAGACGCTGATGTATTTTGTTTTCTCTTGGGACTGTAGAGAAATCACCTGGAAGAAACTGATAGGCAACTGACTCTCTGGGAAGCCCAGGCTTTGCATGCGTTTCTGACCGCGTCTTGTGTTTGGTTTGCCTGATTTTTGACACCGTGCTTGGGAGTTTGGAAGGAGCTTGCCCCCCCGGTAACTTTTGGCGTCACGGCCGCAGACTAGATGCGCAGGCGGCGCGGTAAAGCCCCGCACGGACGACCCTTTCGCTTATCGGATTAACGTGATCTGTTCCGCCGCGCCAGGAAGCCAAGAGTTAAGTCTCGGCGCGCTCGCTATCTCAGCCGCCTTCAGCAAAAAATTAACTTTGGGGACTGGCGTAGAAACAAGTTTCCCCCGGGTCCTCAGCCCGTATCCGTTTATGTTGGTCCCCAGAGAGCAGATCGCTGAAGAGTTACGCTCGTTTCGCTGTTTTGTAAAAACTCTGTGGAGGTCTTTCACTCAAAAGGCTTGTTGTGATGCGTATCCCCGTAGATACCAGCACCAGCCGCCGCTTCACGCCGCCCTCCACCACGCTGAGCCCGGGGAAGATGACCGAGCCGCTGCCGCTGCCCGGCGCCGAGCACAGCGGCGCCCTGCCGGGGAAGCTGCGCAGCGCCGACCGCAGCATGGTGGAGGTCCTGGCGGATCACCCCGGGGAGCTGGTGCGCACCGACAGCCCCAACTTCCTCTGCTCCGTGCTGCCCACCCACTGGCGCTGCAACAAGACGCTGCCCATCGCCTTCAAGGTACGTCTGCCGGCTCCCGAAAATCGCGCTTCTCGGGGGGCAGGGGCGGCGGGCTGGCCCGGCAGGCAGGGGAAGGGGAGGGGAGGGCGAGGGAAGGGAAGGGAA
>NW_010973138.1:5277993-5278362 GCF_000737465.1 Haliaeetus leucocephalus
GGCGAGCGGGCGCGGCTCTCGCCCGGGCTCCGGGCAGGAGCGAGCGGCGGCAGCTGGGGCATGCCATGGGCCGGGCAGGCTCCCTCCGGCCGCGGCCTCCCTCTCCGGCCCGTTCAGAACTCTGGTAGTGCGCGGCGGCTCTGCTCAAGGCGGAAAAACAAAACAACAAAAAGAGGGGAAAAAAAAGGCCAGACCCGAGGAGTTTGGCCGCCCTGGGGACCAGATGCCGGCGCAGCCCGTTGCAGACGGATGCAGGCGTCCCGGCACTGCAGGAGCCCCGGGCTCCCCCAGAAGCCGCCCGGAGCGGGTCCCTCTGCGGGCAGCCCCGCGGCGGAGCGCCCTGCCGGGGCTGCCGCGGCCGGGGGACAC
>NW_010973138.1:5278387-5279451 GCF_000737465.1 Haliaeetus leucocephalus
AGCCAGCGCCCGGCGGCCCCGGCCGGCCCCGCTCCGGAGGCGTCGGGCTTCCCCCCGCCAGGCTGCCAGGGGCTCTTCGGAAAATCCCCCACATCTTTCCTTTTTGGGGGGCTGGTTTTGATAATAGTAAATGTCGGGGCCTACCCTGGGCAGACCCTGCGGCCGCTGGGACTTGTCCTGCTTGCAGAGCCCTGCAGAAAGCGAGCTGCGCTTTCCTCCCTTAGCCGGCCTGCCTTCCCGTTACCCGGGTTCAAGCGAAATTCAGCCCCCCGCCTTGGGGGATTTTTTGACCTGGGTCTGTCGCTGACTTCTTGAATGCGCTGGGTTTTCTTGCTACTGACGTAGATACGCTTCCGAGCAGGGAAAGGAAAGGAAAAGGGAATTATTCTCGTTATCCTCTTCTCCGAGGCGGGAGCCGCCGAGACGTGCGGCTCTCTAGGAGCCCCGGGGTTAGGCTCGGGATCGGGATCTGTAAAGTTCGGTCACTGCTAGAGTCCGACGGCCTCAGGACAACTTTTTGGAAGGCGACCAGACCCGAGTCTTTCCGATGGCTTTTGGGGGGGAAGAGAAAAGAGGGAGAAGGGAATCAGTTCAGCTCCCAGAGCTTTGGGAAATCCTGCTGAGGAGGCGGCTTTAGGGAAAAGTTTTATGATGTCTGGAGAGTCGTCTTGATTTACGCAGATATGAGTCTGGGGAAAAGGAGGAACTAATCGGCAGGGTCAGTTCCTAAATTCGCACATTTAGATTAATTATTATACTGTCACCCACGCACTAGGCAACTGCTGCTAATTACTCGGGAAGCTCTCCTCCTGGAAGGCAGAGTTACGGTGTGGAACAGGCGTGAAAACCCGCTCCGCCCCGCCGGCAAGGGAGATAAGCGGAGTCCCCAAACGCGGCCGGTGTTTCTCCTGGGGGTCCCCTGCGGCCGGTGGCCACCGCGGCGGCTCCCCGCCGTGCCACGCGTGACCGTGCCCGGGGCGTGCTCTCAGCGCCGCTCATCTGCCGGCGGGGGGGGGGGGCACGGCACGACAAGAGGCGGCTCTTCCCGCTCCTGCCCGGCCGCC
>NW_010973138.1:5279461-5339208 GCF_000737465.1 Haliaeetus leucocephalus
CGGCCCCGGCTCGCCCCGGTGCCGAGACGCCGGGAGCCGCGGGGTCCGGCAGCGACCGGGACCCCGCTCCCCCCTCGCCTCCCCGGGCAGGGGGGGGCTTCTGGCGGCAGGCGGCTGTCCTGGGTATGTGAAAACCGCCCGCGGAAAACAAACCCCGGGGGCTGGTTTCGAGAGATACCCAACGCCGCTCTCGGTCCTCCCCGGTCCCCCCCGCTCCCCCCGGCCGCAGGTAGAGCAGCTCTCCGTGTTAACAAGCAAGCCCGCTCCCAACTTCTGCAAACAGTAAAGGGTCAGGTTCTCCAAACAGACGAAAGCAAGCGTATGTAACACTGAGATAGTTCAACCTAGAAATACGCAAGCAAAAAAAAAAACCAAACCAAAAAAAAAAAACCCCAACAAAACCAAAACCAAAAACCCAAACCACAAACCAGGAGAGGGTTTCCTGACGAGCTCCTGAAATGTTTTGCTGGGAGGCACCTGCTTGCCGGGGTGCTCCTCGTCCCCCCCCGAAACAGTCCCTCTGTGGACCGCTAAGAAATGAGTCCTGAAATAGCTTGCCACCTATAAAACAATCTCACTGGTTTTATACTAAATATTGAATATTCACAAAGGCATTTTTTAAAGTCGTAATTTTTAAGATCATTTGGACCAGGAGCTAGAAATTTCAGTTCAGATCATCCCTATGCTGCCAATATTTTATTTGCATCTGACAAAAAAGAGCGGAGTTTTAGCAAGCATTTGCTAACAACCGTTGCATCAATAAAAAGAGAGAGACAGAGAGTTTTCTCTTCATGTTTCCTTAGAAAAATTTACTCATGATGTTTGATCTTTAGGATCAGGATATTGTTTCAAACCAAAATTGTCATTTCCATGCTTTTTTTTTTTTTTCCTAAAATAAAGAACGATTCGGAGAAACTTAGAAAATAATACCTAATAACTCTAATAAGGTGCCGTATAGACTCGTTGTCGAAACGCTGTTAAGAAAGGATCTAGATCTTAATTTAAAAGGCCAATTTTGTTTGATTGATGCAGCAGAAGTAGGTAATTTAGATACCCGGCAGCACTGCACTCTGATACTCTTCCCACTTCTCTGGAAATACATATTTTTAAGAGCTGAAGAGTACAACAAAGTACTAGATAACTCCAGTCAGCAAGTCCCAACTTATCTGTTTAGTCTTTTTTCTAATGTAAATGTTTGTATTTCTGTTTCTATTGTGTGTGACTTTTAACTCCAGTTTCTTTTCTGGGCTGTGTAAGTTTTATACTTGTTTCTAATATTTTCTTCACCTGTCTTATCACTGAGGTTACCTTCAGTGTAATTTGAAAATGGTGATTTGAAATATTTGTCCTGTAAGAGACAACTGACCCTGGATTCACAAAGGTTTTTCATCCCTTAAAATGCTAGCATGTATGTCCTTAAACGAACATGCAAACATTTGCATCGCAGGGAGGGGAGGGTAATGCCCCAATTTTCCCCTTTCCTTTTCTTGTGCCTTTAATATATGTGCATGCATTAAGGTTTTACGGCAACTTTTTAAGAACTGGGTGAGCATGCTGGGTTCACAGTTGTTGATCTTGTGAGCCAGCGTGCCTCATGACACAAAGCTGTGCAAGAAGACTTCCTAGCTTAAATGTTTCAAGCAGGGACTAATTTTATGCCAAGATCAGGGAAATTTGAAAAGTGCAATGCTGAGCGTAGCACAGGCCACAGAAATGCATTACGGCACACAGAGGAGAACAAAAAACCAAAAGCCTGGGCCGCAGAGGAGTGGGAAAGAGGAAGTTGAAAAATATACGTGAAGAGGGAATTTTGACACAGTGATCTTAACTTTGCATGTGGAAGTGAAAATAAGGGTTATTGGTGACAAATGGGAGAGCACCGAAGTGAGAAACGCAGCCTCCTATAGAAGGAAAGGCTGTGAAATACCTGAGACAGGAGATCTCTCTCATATTATGGGAGGTAGCTACGGCTGGGGAATAAGCATCAGAGCCACTGATCCTGTTTGGAAAGAACAAGTGTGATTAGGAACTAATAGAAATAAGACTGGGCTGTGACAAGTTTCAGACAATTATAACTGCATGGACATAAGCTAGAAAATGCTAACAGGAAGGAAAAATAGTGAGCTGCAACTCAGAGGACATGATGCAGGACTACTTCCTCTTAGAATGCCTAAAAGAGGAAATAAAAACTAGCTAGATTTTTTTTCTCTCTCTTTTCTTTCTCTTTGGTGGTAGTCCTGAGGTTGCTACTGTAGACTCGATTGGGGGAACAGCAATGGGATCTAAAAAAGCATAATAGGGGACCTAATTCAAGATCTTACTTTTTCCAGAGTAAACCAAGAGACACACCAGACATCCATTCGATTGTAGGAGGGTAAAATTGCTTTGAGAATTCAGTCCTGCTCAAGAAGACAAGATAAAAGGAATTTTTTTGTCATTTAACCAGTGTGAACATTGTAGATACAAGTCAGAAAATTTAAGGTTAGAAATCTATGTAACTCTCAGCACATTGCATCAAAAACACAGCGATCCTGTGTTCCTAAATATTTGTTTGGTAGATGCTGGCACCAAGGAGCTACAGCGCAAACATTTCAGACCAGGTGAAAGCTTTGTCTGAGCGATTGCAGATTTCATTAGTTCAGATCACAATTTCCATCCATCAGGTTGCGGGTGAGGTCTTAAGTCAATGATTTGCTTCCATGCTTCTAAAGGAAGAAAAGAAATTGTTCAGTAAGTTGTGATTAAACATTCGATTGAGGCCTGCTTTTCCATGGACTTACTCTGAATTTGTGCTGGGACAGCTCTGTGTGGAGCGGTGGGAGGAAAAGATAGGGAACTGGTGCAGCTGTGGGGACTCTGACCCTCTGTGTCCATGAGATGATTGGCTCAGTTTTGTTTTCTCTTGAATTTTACATTTCCATCATTGTGCTGACACCACTGTAGCTTAAACATAATGCTACTGATGTACATCAGGCCAGAATCAGTTCCTGTTACTTGAATTTATTTATTGACAATTACAGAAGTATATTTTGGAAAGCTTATTTCATGTATTTTTCATCTCGGAGTACACATTATGCTGTGTAGTTCAGAGGTGCATCCACGTAAAAATTTTTCTGTAGCTCTGCAAACTAGGAATGGAAGCAATTCCTGTTTTCCCCAAACAGCTTCTTAGTCTACATAGATTTTTGCTGTTGCTGCTTTTTCCTATTTTATCACATTACTTGTTGATCTTCTGCGCCCCAAATTAAATGCCACGTAAGGAAGATAAGGCTTCTGCTCCTTGATTTCATAGGTGGTGGCCTTGGGAGACGTGCCCGATGGGACGCTGGTAACAGTGATGGCTGGGAACGATGAAAACTACTCTGCAGAACTCAGAAACGCCACAGCTGCCATGAAAAACCAAGTAGCAAGGTTCAACGACCTCCGATTCGTGGGTAGAAGTGGAAGAGGTATGTGTTTGTTCTCAACTACACTTCAGTCACATTCACCAGTTATGTCAAGTTCTGGTTACGTGAAGGGAATTTGAAGACAACGTCTATCGAGTTTTCTGCAGCAGGGGATGCTGCAAAAGCTGGCGTAGGCCAATTCCAAAGGCACAGGATTAGCTATATGTTTTTCCTTGTTTTATCCTGGCCCGTCCTCCCTGTTACTTCAGTTTTTAAACAGTAAAATCTCATTTAAAAAAAAAAAATCACATAGCAAGTCACATTTTGACTCTGGAAGCTGCCCCATCAAATTTATAACAGCACAATATTACCCACATTTAAGTTTAAATAGCATATTTTCAATTTAAAATGAGAATTTTCAACTTGTGTAAAGACTCATGACCGTCTTGGGGCTCCCAGGACTCTCGGCAAGAGTTGGTCCCTGTAACAGAATGAGTCAACCTGAAATTACAAGTAATTCCTGCATAGATCTAAAAATTTTCCGGGTTCATCATGACCTGGTGAAGGCACAGGGCACTTTTTCTGACCTTTCTTTCTCTGAAATAGACGTAGAACAATATGCAGTAGTCCTGTTATTTAATGTGCTCCTGCAAAGTGGAGAGAATAGACCAGACCAGACCAGATGAGCTTAATATCTGATTTGCTGTATCTCTGTGCTAACCAGTAATTACTAGTATATAAATAAAAAGGCCTTATGAGTGTAAATAACAAATAAGAGTCAAAGTTGACTTAGACTAGAACTATATAAAAATGTTGTTAGGAGGCTGCAAGTAGTACCTGACACATGCGGCTCACGTCGCATGTGAGTGGGCAGGTGTACAAAGCTTGATCCAAAAGCCCGTAAAATCAGCAGAAGGACCCTTCGCAACTTCACTCTTTGGCTCCAGTCCATAATCTTAAACCCCATAAATTCCACGCAATCATGTTTACCTTTCTATTATAAGATTATTTTAAGCGCTCCTTTTGCATTACTACCCTTGTTGCTGTGAGTGGAGTCCCTTTGTGTGGGTCAGGGAGGTTCAGTAAAACCCACAGAAGAGAAGCTGGTGAACTGTTGCTCAGAAAAAGCTCGGAAAAAAGATCAGCCTCTCTCTTTTAGGGTCAAGAATGAAAAGCGGTGGCATCTTCCATGTGACTTCATGTGATATTTACTTAATTTATGTATTTTTCTTCTGTTTCATTCGTATCCTTAAGTAAAATCGGAACGTAACATTAGGGCGTTCCAAACACAGCAGCGTTATTTAGGGACGATTCAGTGCTGTAACCCTCGCAAATTAAAATGATAGTGTCTACTGCGCTTAAGTAGGTTTCTGTTTACTACCTTTTTGAACAATTTGTGCGATGGTGTGTCTCTGAACCAAATTGAGTACATGGGGCTCACTGACCCCTCCTCACCATTTTCCCCTCCCCTTCTCCCCCTGTGAGCATCCGAGCCATCTCCTGGTGCGTGGTTGCATGCATGGTTCTTACAAACATGAACAGAGTTATGAGCATGCTTCGGGAGAGTTACAAAGCTGAGCCACTTCTGCTCGCTCGCTCGCTCTCTCTCAAAATGTTTTATTCCAAACGGGGGATGGGTCAGGCTTCAGACCGAGGAAGTTACCCTGATTATACCCAACAGCCTTTATTTGCCTTTGAAGTGAAATGCATCTGTAGATATTCTTCCAGTATAAATACAGTCAGCAATTGTGGAAGAGCATGGCCCTGTTGAAACATACGTGCAAGCAGTAAATATGTTTTAAGAATAAAATACCAATCCAGTCCCTCTGTGTCCTGCAGTATTTTTAGCTGAGGATGCAGAGGGAGATGTCTTTTAAATCGTGTTGTTTGGGCTGTCTTCAAAATGCACTTGGTGGAAAACACCCGCAGCTGAGAACGTAGCTTCGTAATGCTAGCAAAGAATAATAATAGGGTAATGCAGAGAAAATTATATCCATTTACTGAAAACATGAGAGATGCTGTAATGTCTAAAACTATCAGTCATTAAACATGTTCATTTGTTATATTAAAGGTACCACCTTTTCAGTAAATGGAATTTGCATTATGATTCAGAGATGACTGTTTAGAAGATTCAAATGAATAGCTGGCAAAGTGGCAGAGAAGCTAATAAAAACAAACCTGTAGTTCAGTTCCTGGCCATGGTAATGAAGCTAGAAATCATAACAGTGAAGTGTGTGAGTTTCAAGGTCAAAATCCAGTGGCTGAGAGAGAATAGTCCCTATTCATACAAAAAGCTTGGTGGGGAGCGTCGTTGAGCCCCTTACTCCACTATAAGCGGTTGCTACTGGCCAGTCACTCCTGCACAGACATAAACCTTGTATGTCGTATGATATTCGGGTGCTCGGGATCCTTTAAGCGATGGAGTGATTTGGGAACGCTGCATGCTATTAGTCAGTCTTCGAGGTTAAATCTCATCACCTCGATTGGCTGCCCATCTTTGGAGCAAGTGACTAATGTATGCTTTTGTTTACTTCTCGAACAGGGGATTGTTTTCCAAAGGTGGGGATTGTTTGCATTTGGTACAGGATTTCTGAGGTGCTGTTCTGTTGAATTTGTATAAAGCCTAAAGCATAAGGTAGCTGCTTCAAAGGGCATTGCTTCCTTTGATACTTCGCTAGAGGAAAATTAACTGAAACTTTGTTTGCTGTGTAATATTTGAGTTTGAATAAGTTCAGTTGCCACCAGTGATAATGCAATGCCAGGAGTGTTATGTGAACAGTGATTGAAAGTTCACGTTGGTTACAGTCAGAGTGAACGCTCTTTGTGTACCTCATGTGATTTAAAATCCCTGCCGGAGAATAAGGAACGGCTTTAACCGGTGACAGTTCCCTGTGCATTGGTTATCGCCCAGGTGTGACCATCCCCATTAAAAGCCTTGCCGAACCGATGGCAAGCCACCGCTCTCTCCTTTCCAAGACAGCAGGAAATTGTCATTCTTGGCATTCTTAATAAATAGTTTAAATTTTCTTCTGTGGGCTTTAAATGAAATCTAGCAAGACAGTCTGATGGCTGTTTCAAAGGTAAGATTATTGCCCACATTTTCATCTCAGTGAATAAGTGTCTCTGTGCTGACCGTGGGAGAGTTACAGCAATTGCCCCCATTCGGAGGTCTGATCCTGCCTGTTGGTCAGAGCCGATGCGCCAACCAAACATTGGCCAAAGCTTAAAGAACTAAACTGTGTTTCAGCGTTCGTTTTGTATCTAACAGCAAGCGGTTGCCCCATGTTGCTGTGCCTGTGCCTGTCATTCAGAATTACAAAAAAAAAAAAAAAAGCACTTGATTTTCTTGACACCCAGAGTGGGAGCTGAGAATATTACAGGTCGCCCAAAACATCGAGATGTTGTATAAAAGCAATTTGGCTCGCTTTCTTGAACAAAACAGATTTACATTGGAATTGGCTGGGCTCCAGAGTTACTATTCCTCACCCTAGTTTGAGAATGCTACTGGGAAAACCTGCCTGTCTGGCTTGTAAGCTCAAATAAGTAATTTCTGAAAGAAAAATGTAGTTTAAAACTTCAGCCAATCTCAGTCCCCCTTGCCTGATTACCTGGTTAAAAAAAAATTAATCTTTATTTTTCCCCCTCTCTTCATAAACACTTCAAACTTCAAAATGCTACTACTGCAAAGTACCCTGTTTTCTTAATGCATAATGAACTGGTTTAGGTTACTATGATGAAATAAATCTGATGCAAAAAGCCTGACACCATAGAAGTTCATTGGATAAAATTAAAAATAAATAGTTATTTTGGAGAGGGAAAGCTTCGTGGCTCGGTAAGCATTACATATTTTCCTCATGGAATCATTAATCCCAGTAACTATCTTCTTTGTAGAATGTAACATTAAAAAAAACCCAACAAATAAACATGTTTTCCAGATGAAAATAATTATTAATAGGTTATCATAATAGTAGCTAATGGGGAAGTGTCTTGGCTTGCTGCGTAAGATCTCAATCTAAAGCTGAGAGCTGGAGCTGGAGCTTTGTGATAGCTTTCCAGCAAGGCCTTTTTAAAAACTGCATCTTGGAAAGGACTGAAAATTAAGCCTACGTATGTATTTCCTACTAGCTATTGGGATTAGAGTCACAAATAAGTTTTGCGATAGTTTTCAATTTCCACAGAGCCAAAGAAGTACTCCTTTTTCACAGGTGTAGCTGGTAGGAGAACACAAGAGAGAGATATTACCAAGCATAATCAGAAATTTCTGCCATCAGAACTCTTCCTTCTGGATATAATTTTGGGGAAGAAAAATCAGTTTAAGCTGGAATCTCAAAAATACTTCAAACCCAGAAATTACTGGCCTGGATTCTGAATCCAATTACTTTTATTGGTCTTCTGAAGTCAGAATTTTGCTCCTTCTGTGCAGCTTCAACTTGTGGTTGCATTATTTGAGCACTTTGTTAAAATTTGTTTTATTTTTTACTGAAACGCATTCAAAATTATAAAAGTATGTGCAAAACAGAGGAGGATGCTATTCAACAGGATTGTAAAGTCAGTATTAAGCGGCCGGCTGGGTCCTGGTCCAAGCCATTGGAATGCTTCAGGGGATGCGGTATCAGATACTGGAGTAACAATGAGCCGTGCTTGCCAGACTGGACAAAAATAGAAGAAATCCAACAGCAATCAAAACTGAAAAAAGAAGAGTCAACTGATAGAGTTTAAAAACAACCACTTATTTATACTTCAGATTGATAAGGATGCGGCACTAGCAGGATGCTATGGCCAGCGGGTGGGTGGTTTGGCCGTAGAGAAATGGGGAGCTCCTTTGAGACATCCTGCAGCCCTGCCATCGCGTCGGGCACCACCAAGGCTGGCATGGCCTTTGGGGTGGGACAACTGGGCATCTGCAACGCTGCTTGCCCAGGGCTGCTGCTGCCGGTCCTGCTGTCCGGGGGCAGCGGTTGAAGGAAGGGGCCACACCGCTGGTCCTCGCCCTGGGTGTGTATTAGAGGGTCAGTGTTTATCACAGGACTCTTCTCCCTCCAGTCTGGCCTGAATGGTGATTTTTTCTCTAAAAGACAGAGGCCAGGAGCAGAAATTTTATTTTCAAGTGACTTAGGGTTGCTTAGTCGTGTCATTGATTTTAATTGAGATTTCTGTGTAAACCAAGTAGCCGTGGAAGAATTCAGCGTGCAGAGTCCCCGCACTGGTACAGAGGAGCTGATGCCTATTTCGAGCCAAACAGCCTGGGTCGATGTTAGATTGATCAGCAAACCAAGCCCTTGCAGGACGACGGCTGCCTCGGTGCTGGCCTTTGGCAGGGACGTAGTGGCAGAGGGAGGGGAGGGGAGAAGACTTTCTCATGACGCCAGTGCCGCCCGAGTCGTCTTCGGCACACACTCGCTACGTGCAGCCGGGTTTGCATGAATCGCTGATTGTGTAAGAAAGTATATGTATGATGCAGCTCTGCGCGGGGGTTTGACTCGGAAAACATCATGTGGTCCGTGAGGCTGAGCATGACTGCGGCTGGCTTTGCCAGCTCCCAAACACTCTCTGCTGGGTTACTTAAAATTTCGTCTGGGCAAAAAAACTCTCGATCAGAAAGCGTCAACAGGAGAAAAATAATGGCAGAGCGATTTGGAGAACTTCCTGTCTCCGGGAGCATTACTGCTGTAAACAGTGGCCATGCCAAGTGCTGAACCACTGCCCTCAGTCCAATAACAATAAATCTATTTTTTGGTTCTGCAGAGCTCTGCTTGTACATTTTTGAAACTCGGGCTAATGATGAGGATGAGGCAGACGCTATCCTCTGAGCATTTTCTTATTTTTTTTGCCATGATAAAAGGAGTTGGGCTTACCAGGATACTGCTTAGGGAAAACAAAGTACCTCTCTAGATGAAAAGGCTACATAGTTTCAAGAGATCTGTTTGCCCTTTTTTTTTTTTTTCTTTGTTTTTATTTTGCTTTTTATTTTAGTGTGCCCTCCTTCAGAGGCTGCTTGAGTTCTGGTAAAGAAATACTTATTTTTGTGTGTACCTATATAGCTATATATGTATGTACCTGTATTACAACTCAAGTAACAGCTGCTATTTTATCATCAAAATAAAATCATTCTGAGAGACAAATTAGGACCCTGGCTTCAGGGCTGGCTAGTGAACTTCAGCTAACTAGCCTATGGCATGCAGTTCTTGTCAGCTCACTCAGGATTAGCAGGAGTGAGGATGCTGCAAATCAGTGGCTTACAACTGCTGTCAGGAGTCTTTTCCAGCATAGTCATGTGCATAAACACTCATCAGTCTGAATCAGTCTCTGTTCCCTTCTAAAAAACCTTTAGCAGCAGTAAAAAGATAGACATTCTTTTTCTATTACCTTAATGCCGTGTGACTCCCCACCTCTTTTGCTCCCATCCTACTTCTCCCCTGTTTTTCCCATCATATTATTTCAACGCCGCTTTCTCAGCCTCTCCAAATCAACCTCATTCCCTTCATCTGTGTCCTGCATCAGTCTCTGTCTCTTGTCCTCCTTCCTCTATTGATGCTCCTCCTGCCCGTCCCCTCTGAGAGCTGCTGCCTCTCAGCACAGGTTGGGATTCCTGTGTGAGCCTTTATCACAGGAGTGGGTTTGGGCCTCAAAGTGTGCTGCTAGGAACTATCCTAAAGTCCTTCCACCCTTTCCCACCACTCCCTCCGAGGACGGGGAGCTACCTGCTGTGTGGCATGGGGACAGAGCAGGCAGCGCGTGGGGCAGAGGGAGGAAGTTCTAGGGAGCGAGGTGAGGAGGAGGAGGAGGGAAGCAGCTGCTCTGAAGGCTTGGTGCCACAAGAGCTCTTCAGTGGGGTGGTGCTTGGAGCGGTGCGTATGCACATCAGTTCCCTGAAGTTTAGGGAGGAACTGAAGGAAACGCTTTGGCAAGGCCACAAAGTTTCCACAGGCTAGACTTTATGCACCACAACTCTAACACAGCTGTGTCCGTATCTAAGGCCACAGAGGTTGCTCTACGTTTGAAAGTCATCTCTGGTGGAACTTGGCAGGTTCCAAGTTCATAATGGCAGTGTTATCTCCCCCATCACTGACTGCATGGATATCCATCGAGTGACCCCAGACCTCTTCCAAGCTCTGAAATCAATGCACATTGCATTAGTGTAATGACAGCACAGAGGAGTCCTTCCTCTAAGAAAATGAACTCAAGAGTAAACAGTCCCAGTGCACACTCCCATGCTTAGCTAGCTACTGAAGAAGTGACTTGTCAGGTTGTCTTCTGGCGTTCACCTGCTTTAGGCCACTGCAGGCGGAAGTCCATCGCTTGCTAAAATGGTGCTGATGCTCCTTGCCTTTCATATTCAGAGCAACGCGTTGCTCTCCCAGTGAACCCACACCTTCCTTGTTCCCTGTACCTGGTGCCTCTGCCTGCAGCCATGCCGAGAGGCCATCATCTTCATTGTCCCACAGGGCAAGGAACATGTTTGTTCCCAGCTCCTGCACCGTGCCAGAGCACTGAGGTATGTCAGCATCTGGCCGGACAGGTAGCCAGACTTGGGCTGGTCCCAAATGAAAGCCAGTGCTGGAAAAAGGGAGAGGGACTGAGACAAAATCCACGTCTCAAAGGGCTTTTTCTAGGTTCACAGGGCAATGCACCATGAAATGAAGGTGCCTCAGAACAGGATCTGCCAAAAGCCACAACACCCATTATACCGAGGTTTTCCCAGTCTGACGATTAGGCAAAGGATGAGAACAGGGCTTTGAGGGGTGAAGAAATCATGGGTTCAAATACAAAAGCAGTCCTTGGAGAAGAGAGTGGAACGAGGTGCTCCCCTCACCCCAAACGCTGCAGCTACCAGCCCCAAGAGCCATGCGTGCACCACCCCTCTGCCTGAAGGACCTCTTCTCCCGGAGGACCTGCAGCCGCTGGAGCCACCAGCGTTGAGGACTCTGCCACCCCACCACAGCCATCTGGCCACGGTGCCCTTCAGGGAGGCGTGAGGTGTACATCTGAGGTGCATCCTACGAAGCAGGGACCTTCCCTGGGGAAATGCCGTAACGCTTAAAGCGGGGATAGGGACCCCCATGAGAGGCTGTCAGTGGGTGAGCCCTGAGCAGCAGCTCCCAAACCAAACCTCCCTGAGGGCAAGGGGCAGAGGAGGGCTCAGGTTGTGGGCTGGGGCCAGCTGACCACGCTGAGATGCTCCTTCCCGGAGGCTGAGCTTGCAGCCCTGAGGGCACGGGGCTGTTTTGCAGGGGAAGCCCCCTCATATATCCACCACGGCTGCTGCTAGGCACCACCTGGATGGGGGGGTGGGAGGGGTGTGGGATGTAATTTTGGACTTAAGCATTTAAATCAAACCTGAATCCCACTTCAGGCAGCTAAATCCTCTTGTGAATCTGGGCCTTAACTTTTTCATGTCTCTCTCATCGCCTATAAAGTGAGGGTGATAATTTCTACCTCAAAAAGCCTATTAATGGTTCGAAATTATAGCTGGTTAAGGACTATTATTAGGCTTAAGGATCCCAAGGCATTTTCTGTGAGAAGGTGGTAGCTTTGCATTTAAGCCATTTCGTTTCGAACTGTCCTTTCCATCTGGTGTTCCTGTTGCTGTTTTTCCCTTTCTCTGAACCATTCAGCAGTGACACAGCAGTCTGCTGAATGATCGTTTCTTCGTTCTACCCTAGAGCCGGATGCACTTCGTGGAGGCTAAGTCATTTCTGAACACTTATTCACAAACAGCCCAAGCTCTGGTATAGAGAAGCACTTAATTTAAAACTAAAATGATATTGCCCTGAGAAAAAAAAATCAAAAATTCCTGATATGTAGTAGGTCACAGCTTGACAGCAGAGGTTCAGGTTTTGGGGGAGCCCACTCACAGAAGCATCAGAGATTTCCACTGGAGTCATCTTTGGGGAAAAAATAATTCCACCCACTCAAAATCTGTGTTCAAACATTAGTGACATGTACGTTTGTATAAATTGCATATATACTTTTCAAGTCTTTAAAGTATTTTAACAGTAACGATTGCATTTTAAGACTCAAACTGTAATCTCCTTGTGCTGCCACTCTGCTGCAGAGGCTGGGCACCCCATAGCATCTCATTCTTCCTGTGCTGTAATTATTGTCTCCACCCAAGTTCATAAGAGTTTTATAGTGGTTACTGCAGCAACTCCACTTATAGTTAGAGGCTGCTTGGCTTTTCCATTAAAAGGTCTTCCCCCCATTCAGGTTTTTAATGCTTTAATCCACTTTGCAAACTTGATCTGCAGGCTTTCAGTCTAAGAAGGCATCCCACCCAAAAAATTCAGTTAAAACAGGGCACTTGGGTTGTCTTTCAGAACAGAATGGAAAAACACTTTTTTTATGTTGTCAAATATTTTTGCAACTCTGGTGCACACGCTCACACACACATATGAATATACCACCTCCATCACAAAGCCTAAAAGCTGGTATTTACATAGGACTTAGACCTAAGGATGCTAAAGTACAAATAATGCTCCTGCCAGCCAAATTCCTACCTCAGCTTGAAATAGTCTCTCTTCTGAACTTAGGCAACATCACAATATAAGGGGATTCCTGGTGGTTTTGTGTGTTTGTGGATTGTTGACGTTGGCATAGAAAAGTGACTAATGTCTATGTTAACTACTGGGTGTCACCCTAACCTGACTATTGTAGGACACCCTGTCTTCAGAGACCTCCTTCTTGCCGCCTCGCTCCCAAATCTCTTGACCCTATGCCTCTTCTCCTCAGTTAGTTCATTTATGTCCTTTCCCATAAGCTCAGAGTTATTCTCCTACCTGTCCCCTGCTGCAGCTCCCTTCCTGATATATGGACATGACCATTAATACCCACACCTGGTATCTCCTGCTACTCAACTGCCACAGGTTTTTTTGCTCTAAACAGAATAAGTTGTGCTTTTGTGGCATCTCTGCTGAAGCACTTTCACAGGAAAAATAACATGAAAGTAGTAGTAGTAACCTGAGGGAAGGAACCCGAAGGAATCCAGTTGAGACTGATGCCTTGCGTCTAACGTTTTCGACATAACATTTCAAATGAGCGCATTTCAAATCCAAGTTTCTTAAGCAGAGAAGGGCTGTCGGGTGCCTCGCAGGCAAAGAGTGGAGCGGCAGCGGCAGCGGCGGCTGCACTTTTACACACATTGTCAGGCTGTCAGGGAAGGGATTAGCACAGAGGCCCCTGCAAGGCTGGAGGAGGCGGTGGATGGTATCATCATGACAGCACATGGGACTGGGAAGTGAAACCGCTCATCAGCGCAGAAGTGAAACTGGCTGCGCACAAACTCTTGTCAAATTAAAATGTAAACATCTGGCCAAAAAAAAAGAGAAAAATTGTGGCTGTTTTAGTGAGCTGAGTCCCACCCTTGCAACACTTGAAAATCTGAGCGATCCCTGTTTGTGCAGTGGAGAATCACTCTTCTGGGGGTTTCAGATCAAATACTAAAGGTGTTAGTCGCTACAATAATGGATAAAAAGCAGCGTTCAGCCAAAGATGTGATTTTTGAGTTGATGGTGACACGTTTCTGGAATGCAGCGTGTTAGCATTTTTTTGTTTATGCCAGCAGGAAGATGTCCTTTTTCCTGAGGAAAGGGATTTGAGCATTAGTACCACTGTAGCACAGCAAAGCAGGGGAAAACAACTTTAGGACCTGCTACCTGCATGGACATTCTCCAGTGCAAAGAGAAACATGTAGTGTAGGGGACAGGTCTTGTAGCATGCCTGGTACACCTGATGACAAGGCGCACGCACAAAACATTACTGTGCATCACCAATACGTGTCTGTTGGAATAGCTGCTGAGGGCCCGAGAGAGCTGTGTTTTAACAGCTGTAAGTTACACCAAGTAGAGAACCAGCATCTGCATCTGTTTGCTTAAATATTTCATGTCCACAGCTTGCAGACTTTGGGTTATGTTTTTGACTTATGAAATAAGAATATTGTCAGGGACAATTTCTAGAAGAGTGTCAGGGACTATCCTTATCACCCAGATAATGGGCTTAAGGTAAAAATTAATTTTAGTGCCTGCTTAGATTGACAGCGTCTCTATTAATGTTACTTGATTTCAGTTATGTAATTTTGGTTGCTTAATACAGTTCCTGTGTTGCCTTAGGTTAAATGTACATACACTTCACCAAAATAACGCCTCAAAACAATTCCACCCCAGACACAACCTTCTTCTAGCCGTCTCGCTCCTGGAATCCCCAGAGCCGCGGCAGGAGAGGCAGGTGGCTCTGCTGCTCTCCACCACAGCATTTGACTTGTTAGCCAGAAAAAAGCTTGGAGAATGGGCAGGGAGGAAAAGAGAGTGAGTTGCACGTCTTGGTTAAGCACTTGGTGGTGCTTCAGGGAGCTGGGAAGGAAAGGGACGGGGAGAAGCCAGCGCCAGCCACACTCCCGCAGCAGCGAGTTGCTTTTCCACAACTTATTGCAAAGCAAATTCAGTAGATCATAGCTGGGTCCAAGTTTGCAGCAAGGCCATTTTTGGCCATTTTCATGGCAACTTGGACCCATATAAATCCAGAACAAAACACCTATTGATTTAATGCGATGGAGATTTCATTCTGGGTAAGTAGATACTATGTAAACACAGATATAAGAACTTCCTGGAGTGAGACACTCAACAGAAATGTTCAGAAGTATACCTTTATGCTGACCCAGGCTGATTTGGCAGGAGACAAGTGGGTGTATTTCCCAAATCTCCAACTTGACACACACTTACACCTGCAAAACATCCATATAAATACACAAACAGATCCGTTGCCCGTGCAACTGATTTGCATGGGCAGTTCTTGCATTTCGTTGGGCAATCACCCCGATTTGCTGACATCTCCCCATGTTCGCATTTATCTGTTGGGACCATTGGTCTGTGGCAGTCAGACTTTGTAAACCATTTACAGCATGGTAGCAAATGAGGTGAATAACAGTTTTTTCTTTTATTTAAATTCAGTGGTACTGTGGTCCTGATGATAAACAAATTATGTTATTTTTTTGATGCCGCTTACTTCCGCTGCAGCTTTTTTCTGATGAAATAACCACTGGACCAAACATAACCGGCAAAATTATATTCTGACTGTGTGAAACTGTCACCAGAGGCAGGAGAAAAGAGTCACCATCTGAGCACAGAATTTGGACTTGTGCAGGTTTTTTGCAATTGGACATGTGACTTGAGCACCTACAAAAATATTTCACTTATTTGATAAGCAGCAGTTAACTAATGAAGGATCATATTATGTTGGCCCTTCTGATCCTATTGATTACATTTGGAGTACTCAGGGGCTTAAGTGATAAGAATGGCAAAATTTGGCCCCAGTGTATAATAGTCGACATTTGAGAATGAATACGTGAGTGTGTGTGTGTGTGTATTACATGCTGCCCAGAGATACAGTCAGATATGTTATTAAAATGCAGTAGGCATCTTCACTTTGGCAAATACCCAGGAAGATGTTGTGAGAAATTGTAAAGATGTATAAAATTGATCATTTAGCGTGGTTTAATAAAAGTAAGTACATAAGCACTAAAAAGTAGAAGCTGGATAAAAAAAAAAAGTATCACAATCTTTCTTGCTGGAACCTGGAAGTCTCCCACTAATATAATAGAAATGTTTGTAATATAATTTGTATTGCATTTGTGTATTACATTTCATATTTTTCCATCTATACCTTTTGTCCTTGTCAGCACAACCATTCTTGACTCCTTTCCCTTTTTTCTTCTTCTTTTTATCTACTAATTTACTGTAACAATTAAACCCCCCCCCCAAAACTGTAATGACACATCTGTGATCATCAGAATAAATCCCAAAAGCAAAAGATAGTAATTGTAACCACATAATCTGTTGGCCTCCCTTTCCTCCTCCTCCACCACAGGCAGACTTCTGAGGCTTTAACTCCATTTTTTTCTGTCCTTATTTGGATGAACCTTCATCAATGGAATCAACGGCTTTTTTTGCCTGAGAAAGAGGTGGATTAAAATGAAGTGATAGGTTCAAGATGTGGCCTCTCTTCCCTGTGTCTGTTCTCATTCCCCTTTGCATCTGCCCATGCAGCCACTTATATTTTAAGTCTGCCTTCCCACCTCCAGACCCGTCTGGTCATGACACTGCTCAGAGATGACTAAAGCAGCACACAGGAGCTTCATGTGACCATGTTGTCACTTGGGATTCATTTTTTTCCCCTTGGTTCCTCTCAAACATTCCCAGGGGCTGTAGCTTACAAGCCTATTGCTCCCTCTAGAGCCCTTCAGTGCTGTTCTGGGGGACCACTTAAATAATAATCTCTCATCATGCTAGATGTGAGCTCACCGCTCGTTTTGCTTCCAGCCTCTGTCAGGTGGGATGCAGACTTCAAGTTCCTGTATTGCAGTGTAGAGCACGGGCACACCACCTTCACATGCTTGCGTCTTGGAGGCTGATCTTCACCTTTTGCTGGTCCAGGAACAGTATTGCTGAGCAGGTGCTGGTGGACAATATTAAGCTTTGTGCTTCTTCTTAAGTTCTCACAGCTTTGCACAGTGTCAGAGGATCTCATGAGCAATCCTATAAAGTCATGAGCTGGGGACAACCGGTTTAATCCATCTGACTTTGGCTGTCAAATCAGCAGTGACTCTTGGGGGCACTTTTGGTAGTACAGTCTCTAGCAAACCCATCAACAGAGCCTCTAGGTATAATTTCAAAAGTCTGTATTGTATTTTGGCCAGAAATGCTACTGTTTCCATTATTTTTTGTAGAAGGGTTCTGGCCTTAATGCTCTTGCAAAAACAATCATTACCAAGCAATTTTTCCTACCCTGGTTGTGAGGGAAGACTTGATGGAAGCAGTGACTCTTGTGCTCTTAGGCACATGAGGGTATGCCTGGTGTCTGTGGGAAGGGTTTCCAAACGCAAAGCCCTGTCTTGCATCTGGAGAATTTAATCCTCGTGCTCATGAGGTGCTATGTGCCTAATATTAGGAGCTGCCAGGGATAGTTACAGAGAGAGCAACAGTCTCTGAAGTTACTTTTGCACCCCAGAGAGGCACAGCTGGACATTGACATCCCCCTTCAGCCCTTCCACCATCGGCAAAGACTCCTGTGATGACACAGTAGCAATCGGCTTCAGTATACTGAGGCATGCATCATAGACCTGAGCTACTTTGAGTATGATTTTCGGTAGTTTTATGGAACTGTTTAACCCAGAGGGTCTCAGATTTTGATATTAGCTAATGAAGGGCTACGTGCCAGCTTGCTGTGACTGCTAGGACATCATCAAATTGTCATCATGACTATTGGAGGCATCCAAACCAATGTTTCAGAATGCCTTCTTTGGGTGTTTGGCCCCTCTTTACTGTCACTAAAGAGGTCAGTCCATCACTTAAGCTGTCTAACTCAGTTTTGGTGGCACCCACCCGTTTCTAAGTTGAGCAGAGACACTAAGTGCTCAGTGTAGGTCTTCTACCAATAGTTAGGAGGTCACTTAGGCATCAGAAGTCATGGCATCTAATACAGGCTCCGGTGCTAAGGAGTCTGAATACAGCCTCCACTGACTAATCTAGTATTATTTCTACCAGTTTAGTCTGCTGCATGTTGCATATGTATGTGTGTGTATGTGCATACGCTTGTGTGTAAGTGTATTATGCAAGTGTATGTTGAAAATAAAAATCTGTATCATAACACATAAAAGCAAGGAGGAGACATTTATAGTCCTGCTGTCATCCCAAAACAGGAATATTCATAAAACACAGATTTCACTAACAATACCTCCAATCTAAATCTACCTTTGTCAACCAAACACATAAATGATGAATAATGTAGAAGCTATGAATAAAAGTGATAAAACCACTTAATAAAGCTAAATGTAAATGACACAGAATAACCAGAGAAAAAGCACAGACAGAATTATTGGTAAGCAGCAATGAGTGACACGTAGGTTTATGGTTATATAGTCCTGTGGTTAACCAGTATGTGGTTAATGAATAGTCTTCTGTCAACAAGAAGTAAGCTAAGTGTCTTCCTGCTTTTGGCAACTTGTGTCACAACCTTATACAGGCTCTGAGATCTCTTCTGTTCTGTAGAAAATCTTGAAAGTAACTTCACGTCCCTCTTCTTCTTTATTCTGGTCTTGTAGACTGGTAACGTGGACACATTTTACTCCATTTCGCTATAGGGGTTTTTTTTTCCTGTGTTTCTTTTCCATCTGGAAAATCCACAAGACCCTTCTAAAGAAACACATCGACTATGTATTCTAGCAGAACAGCAGGAGCACCTTACCTAAGGCATCAACAGCTGTCAAAAAAAACCCCAATAAATGGGAAGCAAGATGGAAATACTCCAGATTAGTAAAGAGAATAAAGTACATTTTCAAAGTCTCTTTCAGTCTTAGTGATCTAGGTGTTGTATATAATGATAAAGGGAAACTGGTTTTGCAAAGAAGGAAGATCTACAGGTGCCCCTAATATTTGTTAAGCCTAATGCTATGGGTGATAAAGTTTTTTGGAAGGAAGTTTATTGAACTTCATTACTGGTGCCCCCTAGAAAGATCTGTTCTGGTGGCAGAGAAAGAGTAACACAGCTGTGAAGCTTTATCATGTAATTTGGTATGTAAAGAATGTCAAGAACACAGCCATCCTTGGTCTGGGTAGATGTAGGACCCAAGAGTTGAGGGCCAAAGGCCCTGAGACAGGGATCTGAAATGACTTTTGCTTCTGTTGCAATTCTTTCGATCTCAGGCACTGCTTTCTAGCAAGGATGTGGAGGTGGGAAGGCACTGGCCTGGGATTTGCGAGGCTTGCGTTTCAGCTTCTGTTTTGTCAGGGCTGTGATTCAGGATTATAGTTGGATTTAGCTGCAGCAGCCAAAGTGGTTTGCATCGCTGGCCACAGGCTTCCTGTGAGATCGTGGCCAAGACACTTTATCTCCCCACAGTTCCTCATCTGTAGAGTGGGGAGAATACCTCCCTAATTCACAGGGATGTGATGAGGACAGTTTCCAGTAACAGCTATGTGTGTGTGCTCACCATGATGTTGATGCAGACCATTAGCACCGAAGTAGGAACTGCATTAAGAGAAGTATTGAATTGCAAGTGAATGTGCATAGGGAGGGGGGGAATATTGCTGTTAGAGGCAGGCATTTATATTTGCATTTGTATTTAAATTTATATTTATTTATATAGAGAAATGAAGCAAACAATTAAAATGGGAAGTCATAGAAGGGAAGAAACTCAACACTCAGGGGGGCTGAAGCCAAGTGGTAAAATGAAGCAGACAGAACTGTATGGGAAAGCTCACACAGCATGTGCCCAGAGGAGGAGCACCTCAATTTTCTTACAACAGTTCCTGGTTATCTAACTTGGGGTGATGTCCCTTGATGTCTCTTACTGATAACGAAGACTCCTGTCAGTATCTGAGTCCTCCGTGATGCTGAGATAACTATGCTAAACCTGCTGACAGACAATGTTTTTATTGTTGTCCAGGCCAAAGCCATAATGAATGCATATATGAGGTCTTATCAAAGATGCAGAATGTTACTTTTGTTGTTTAAAAAATGCCTGAAGTAAATGCTGGCATTGGCCAAAAGCAAATCTAGGGGTAGAAGGATCTGAAGGCATTGCAGTCACAAGGGGATACGAAACCCTCCCCAGCAGCCACCAAAACGAGTACTTTTCCCAACTTAGAGCCGTGGCATGCACATAACAATTTTGAAAAGACCTTCACAGTTTTCTTACTGAATAATAGAGAAACTAAGCATAATGCTCTGCTATGTCTTCATAAAATGTTTTAATTCTCTGTGGACAAGCTGTAGGGATTTTTTTATTTTTTCTGTTCCCTTGTTTCTTGGCATTGCAGTAGATTATTTTTAAAGGGTTCTGGTTTGCAATGTGGAATTGATCTAATGCTAGCTTCAACCACAAAACGTGGGATTTTACGATCTGCCTAGGGGATCTGAGCACCCAGTTCTCTTTAATTTTAACAAGCACTGTTGATCAGATTCCCGTGGCAGTTTTGGAAGAGTCAGCCACAATTTCTAAGCCTCTCTGAACTAACACCCTTTAAAAAGTACAGATAATGTACTAGCAGTCATGTAGATCAGATAAACTGTAACTGTTAGGGGTAACCTCCTTTTTTTACAAACAAAGTGTAGATCATTTAAATATAAATTAATTTTTTTTCGGAAAGCTTTGAGCAGTTGCCACAGAGGGAATGCATCCAGCACCAGGCAGTTGTGAGGTTATACACCCCGCTCTCTGGGCACATATCTATCTTCAGATACGGACAGCTAAAGTGTTTTAGTGCCGTTTGGTGTGTTCGAGTGCTATCTGAAATGAAGAGTACACCTTTTCTCAACTCGTATGCTCAGTAACATTTTTTTTCCTCTTGCAGGGAAAAGCTTCACACTGACTATCACGGTCTTCACAAATCCGCCACAAGTAGCCACATACCACAGAGCCATCAAGATAACAGTGGACGGACCTCGTGAACCCAGAAGTAAGTGAGCTAATGACAGCATTTGCAGAAGGCCAAGTTGGCGGTTTAGTATAGGGGTTCATCACCAGCCTCATGAAACGCAGCAATGTCCAATGCATGTGGAGCAGTGGGTATGTTTTAAGCCAAGGCTGTTCTACGAATGGTTTTAATTATGCCTTCCCGAAGCCTTATTTCTCATGGGTGTCCAGCTGATCTAGAATATGACTTGCATTGCATTTCTAAAGTATCTACCCAGGGATGACTTGGATCATACCCAAAAGCTGACAGAAGGGATGCTGGTAAAAGGTGGGCAGAGTATACCTTACGCATCATTTCTTGCTAGTCTTGCCTTTCAGATGTTAAGAGGATTTTAAAGCATTGGAAACCAATATGTCATTGATCTAACTTTTCAAGCTCAGCCACCCTGCAAAAATAAATAAATGCCTGAGAGATGACACCTGGTTGCTGCCTTGTGGAGTTCACTGGACCTCATGCTGTCGTGTAGCTTAGGAGCACCCATTTTCACAGCCAGCCAATCTTTCCTCTTTTTTTTTCCTTCCTTTTTTTAAGAATTAAGTACACAGAGGAGATGAATGGTTTGATTTCTCCAGGGGAATACCTGCACCTTTCACATAGGTGGTTGTTTTGTTGGGGTGGTGAGGGCAGGCTGTTTTGTCTGCGGGGTGAAGTGAAGTGAGGGTGGAGCAGATCTGCAGGTATAGGTGCTTCTGCAGCACATGCGCTGCCTGTTACCAGAGGCAACTGTTAACCTCAGTCACTAGCCCAAATGGGGCATTTTCATGTTTTTATCAAAATGCCCTGATGGAAATTGAGGTTTGTGGTTAGTTTCTTGCACTCCTTCCGCATGCTTGGCAGAAGTTCTGGCTGCTGTTTAAGTGGAATCGTCGTGGGAGAAGAGAGCAGCAGGATTCAAACACCCACTAGAGAATGAGACTCGCAGCTCGGGGTTGCTTAACTGGCAGGGAGAAAAGAAAGGTTTGAAACTTCAACTAAAGTAGCTTAGAAAACTCCCGTCTTGCCTGTGAGTTTTCTTCTCGAGCCTTCATTTGTCTGAGTCGCATCATGATGCTGCATTCATTTAGTGGAAGAATCTGATCTATATTTTTTGGATTTGAGGCCAGACTTTAAAACAAATACTACTGTTGGGGTAAGGCTTCTTATTTAGTTTGCTTGGGGTTTTTTTGAAAATTGTGGTTGAATTGTCCCTGAAAAATATCCCTGGTGAACCAGGCAGCTGTGCACATAAAAAAAGGTATTTGTATATGCAAGTTCCAGATTTGAATATGCAATTACCTGGGCATGTTCATAGTTTTGCAGATAACAAATAAGCTTCAGTTTTTTGAATACGAGTCTGCTAGCACGGTAAGAAAGAAAATCATCCTGCAGGCATACCTACTGTTTTAAATCAATTCTTCAGTTGGTATAATAGTTAATATTTAATAAGATTCTACATTTTAAAAAGGAAGTAGAGATATAATACATACTGAAGCAACATACGTATCTTCCCGACTCAAATGTATGTAAAAGCTTCCTTGTAAATAATTTCACTTTGTTGCAGGCAAATCAGTTCCATAGTGGAGGAGGCTTTATGCGTGTCAGGAGAGGAGGTCAGACTCCCCCCTCAGTAGGAATGTACAGCTCCTTTTATCGCTAAGTCATTCATGACACGGCATAGAAGGGATTATGGTCCTTTCGTTTTTAAGAGGGCTGCGAAGTCCCTCAGTTTGACTTTGCACCAAGGGTTTCTGAATCGCAGTGGCTCTTGCCATCCGTCTGGTATCCCTTCTCCTCTTCATACGTTTGACTGAGATACAGACTGGCCCGACGAGATACACCACAGGCTGTGGAGGAAAAAAGAAGTTCATTCTCCATTCTGAGACAGTTCTGGCGAGTTTGGGCTGTACATTTCTTTTTCTATACTCTCGCTCCTATTTTGCATTGGTTCAATGAGATCAGTTACATGAGTAGCCTGTACAAAAGTAGATTGCAGGGCTGTTACCTGCACAAACTCATGTATAAGATTCATGGTTAGACGTATCAAAACATGCATGCTGTGTACTGAAGGGATTTAAAATTATATTGGCCTTCTTGTATTGAGACTAGAATCAAAATAAAAATTGCTAGATTAGAGTGTTTCTAGTTTCAGTAATTGATATTCGGGAACGTTCATGATTACAGATCCATGACTCACTTGCTTCAGCTAAAGGAATTACAGAAATACTGAGATGTATTTTCTAAGATGTCCCGATTCAAAAGAAATCCATGGAAGACAGTAATGGGAACAAAATTAGATACTGCTCTCTTACAGATATCTAGAAAAAACATGCCGAAGTCCAAAACCAACGCCAGCAACAGTTTTTGATTCATTTACTTTATAACAGACAGTCTGAATTCTAGTGAGAGCCTGCATTCTCTGTGAAAAATGCTGGAAAGTAAGGGGCCATTTCTGAGGATGGAGGCCATCTGAGACAAAAGTCAGAACTTCACACCAGGATGATTTTTAGTTAACTTTATGGGACATAGAAATACCTTTTATGTGAAACCTTTAAGATTGATTAACCTAAGAAATAAGAGAAACATTTTCTTTTGTCTTCAGAGAATGTCAGATCAAGAGTAGTTTCTGAGTCAGAATTAGACGGGTTCTCAAAGTGATTTTTTTTTAAATGCAAAAGGACAGCCTCTTCAAGTAGGCATGCTTGGGGAAGAAACTTCAAAAAGTAATACAAAGCAGGATTTGAAACCATTTTTGGAAAACAGGAAAATACTCAAACCAAAGGCTGCAAAAGCAAATATGCAAAGCACAGACTTTTTTGGCTTACTGGGATGTGTGGAGGTGTCACGACAGGTGACAATAACATGGTGTCTATTGTCACATGTGCCACCTTCACTCTGCACAAAGGCCTGCAGACTTTGGGTTCTTGCATGTCCCATTGTACATTTGGTTGCGGTTATTGTGATGGTCAGGTCTTCGCTTAGCAGTATATTTGCCTATGTAACTACCAGATTTGCATTTACAACTATGATAATTACTCGTGTGCAGGACTTACACCATTGTTCTTTTTTTGCCATTGAATTTCTGGCTGTGCCTATCCAGATGATACTTCTCATCAAGTTGTCATGGCTTGTAGAGAGAGCCAAGGTACTTAAGAATCTGGCTCTTCCTCCACTGCTTTCATTATGTATTTTTAAAATCTCTTTTGAACTTAGCATTTTCATTCTCCAGCTCTGAATAAATGCTTATTTTCAATTTTTTTATAAAAAGAAATAATACTGCACTGTCAGGGAGAAGGGCAAGATGACCTAACCCATCATTTTCTTCTCCAACTTCTATGATTCTATGATTCATAAAGCAATTTATGTTTTTATGAGCTAAGTCCACGGGGAAAATCATTAGCAGTAACCAGATCAAGAGTAGTGCTCCTGATGAAAATACTTTTGGTTAGGAAACTTGGTAGAAATAGTATGACTCTTAAATTAAATATTTCCCTTAGGCCATTTGACCTACTGTGTACGTCTGCTTAAAAATTAGGTTTTTCTTCTTTTGACTGCTTCTTTCTGTTTTTCTCATTGAATTGGTTTAACCTACATAGCTCTGAAAAATTCACTAATGGACCAGGTGCCTGAAAAAGGTGCAAAATGAAAAGGCTACATGGATTTAGCCCCAGTGGGCCTGAGATGTCCAAGGTTAAGCTGGGCATTAAATGTGATTATCCCGTATTGGATGTGTGGTTTTCCCAAATACTTTTTTGGCATCCTTATATCAAAGGGCAGGATGCTGAGAAGCAGAGAGAGAAAGAATTATATTGCTGAGCAGGATTTGAGAAGGAGCTTAAAAAGCTGCTGGCCCAAGAAGTGCCTTTTTAGGAATGGAAATTTCCTTTTGCCTCCTGGCAAAGCTAGCTGGGGGGGGAGGTTAACTTTGGTCAACCACAGTTAAGGACACCCTTAGACCCTGATCAGAAGTGATTCCGTCTCACTTGTAAGGTTCAAGGAAAGCCCATGGCCTGTAGCTGTTCTGAAGGAATTCTTCAAGAGCCCCCTTGCCCGGCCTGAGGACTTGTTTAGGGAATCCCCAAGGGCTGGTGGTGGCAAGTGCACCTGATCTGCTTATCCTTTCCCCTGCCCCATCCAACCCTTGTCCACAGACCTCAGTCTCCCAGAGCAGCTTCTGGGAGGAGAGTCAGCAGAGCCCGCGAGGGGCCGGCCATCGCCCGTCCCGTGGCAGAAGCGAGGAAGACTCTGCACACATCAGGCTGGGGAGGGATGATTCCTCTGAGGGCTTCACGTCACTTCCACCTTCAGCCTTTCATGCAAGGAAAAGCCAAACCGTTCTCCAAAAAACCTTTTCATCTCAGTGAGTTGAAATAATATTAAATGCCTTCATTTCTTGCTTGCTTTCTGCTGCAAGTGCTTCCATCCATTGGAAACTGAGACTAACATTTACCAATGAACAGTTTAAAAAACATGAAAAAACGAATCATTGTGTCATTGGAATAGACCCACCATATAAATTTCAGTGATGGCTTATCAGATGCTTCCATTCATCCAGAGACTTACAGTGCGTACAGATTACTTAGCAGAAAACATGTAGAGGAAAAGGTGGTGCTTACAAGTTGATTGTCCATATAACAGAAACGCAACGGGGACCCTTTCTTCCTCTGCTAACAGTAGCTGCGTGCTCCACAGCACATCACCCTCTCGGTATCATAACCCAGCTTTGCTAATTGCTTTTTAAAAAATCTTGGCTAAGGTACTTGCCCCTGAGAGCTTCCAATCTAAATAGACCGTGTACAGACAAAAGAAAGGGATGGGCTGCAAGAAAAGCTGACAGTTGCGCACTGCCGGGTCTGTGCCTGTGTGTTTGTGTCCCTGCATCCTATTGTCTGGGTGACACTGACGTGGGTGGACTAGTGCTTAAATTATGGGTGCACTCTGGGGACATTTGTAGTT
Organism: Haliaeetus leucocephalus; assembly: GCF_000737465.1. Classification (NCBI taxonomy): domain Eukaryota; kingdom Metazoa; phylum Chordata; class Aves; order Accipitriformes; family Accipitridae; genus Haliaeetus; species Haliaeetus leucocephalus. The sequence continues at coordinate 5,305,245 of NW_010973138.1, forward strand.
GGCTTGTGCAATGGTTATATGCAAGCATGCAGCAGCTGGGGGAAATTACAAAACAGAGCTAGCTCAAATTCACACAGTGTGACTTGATGCGTTACTGTTTCTACATGGTTACTGGTAGGTAGGGGATCGCTGTTGGTTTCCTTTCCTTTCTGTGCGTGTGTCTCATCGAAGGATGGACAAGGAAGGGCAATTGAATCCATTTAAATAAAGAGGTATATTGTTGCAAGGGCATGCTTGCAGACCGCAGGAGCTGTTTCTGAACAGGCAGGACAGTCCTAGCAGCCCCCTGGCAGGCAGGCCAGCTCCGCGGTCCCCCAGGGTGGCAAGGGAACAACAGCCTAAAATGTACGTCCTGCGGTTGGGCACGTCTCCCACCACTGTGAAAGCTGTGCATGCCACCAGCCCATTTTTCATAATGAAAGTACACAAAGAGCGAAAGAGCAGAGAGCAGTTTGTCCCTTTGTGACTTGTGTTTTCTGAAGAAAAGTGAAGAGTGAGGGGGAAATCGGCCTATTTCCATTATGCACGCACTTTCACACAGGAGCCCGAGTGATACAGCACTGGGCCTTCTGGCTTAGCACAGGAGCGTCACGTAGCACAGGACCACTTGACATTGGCTGTTAAAAGTTTGGCTGCAGAACGGGACCCGATGTCGCCTGTCTGGATGCAGTCAGCTCTGCAGAGCATCCACGGGCACCTCTGCAGCTCTCGGGTCCCCCCGTGTCCCAGAAAGACCTCTCTGCGCCCCACATCCCAGCTGCTCAGCAAGCCCCTTCTCCTCTGTGAGGGGACGGCAGAGCAGCCCCCTTGGGGCAGGGGCAGGGGCAGCTCCGGGCAGGGGGTGGCCCCCTCACAGCAGCTGGCAGGGCTGGCACAGCACCAGCCTGTTGTCTGAGATCCCGGAGTCCCCTCGCCTGGCCACCCCAGGGGGCTTTCACAGGCAGCAGGAACCTGAAGCAAAGCCCATACTCTCGAGCAGTTGGTTGCAGAATGGAAATCATACAGACACACCAGCAGGCATGCTGCCCACAAGCTGAAAAGACCAGTAAAAGCAAAAACCAGTAGTTGCTGTAACTACCCAGTGCAAAGATCCCTCAGTGCAGACGAGATCCAGGCAAGACCTGCCTCATATGGACTTTAACTGGCTAGCAGCTCCTAAAAAGAGTGCTGGTTGTTCTCCATCAGATGTGCAAAGGATTATGAAATTCATATGAATGCTTGGCACTCCCTGGTGTAATAGTGATAGGGAGGGATCCTTTTTGTCCTACTTAATAGGTGGGACCTCAATAGGTTTTTAATACCAGCATCCTTGAAGTTTCATGGTGCAGACACTTCTTTTCTATATGGAAGAGATGGAACAAGATTATTTCCCCTGGCATTTATCAGTCTCGCTGCTGAGTCAGTTAGAAGAGTTGATGTTGGGTGATGTGAGGCAGGGAATTTGTCATTTTAGTTCAATAAAATTGTCAAATATGTACAACACGGAATCTTGTGTAAAGACTGCTTTTCTGGCAGTGCGGTAGCTCATATATATTTGCTTGCCTAGTTATTTGGCTGTTTTTAAAGATACACAGAAGTGTTGACAGGACAAGCTCCTTCCTCGTATAAAGCAGGTAAACAGGAAACCAGAGTTGCTGCGGTGTGGGCTAGGAACAGTGGTAAGACTGGCCCAGTCCTATAGAAATTATTTCAACTCCTTTTTTGAGTCACTTAATCCCACACAGCTCTTTTTCCACCCCGCCTTGAATTAGAGTGATTTTAAATTGAGGACAGGTAGGTAGTTATTTTTCATTTCTTTTACTTTTTTTGTCTTTGTCAACCTTTTTTTTTTGCAATTAATATTCATTATTTTATTGCCTAGTGGTTGAATGGCTACAAAGACTGTGGTGAATATTTTTAAGTGTTTACCTATATTTGCATGGTAGGATTTTCAAGGGATATACAGTCTCGGTCTAGCTCTGCTGAAATCAGTGGGCAAGTACTCTGTAACTGTGACAAAAGCAGAATTTGGTGAATGTATATTACTGCTGAAAATGCTTCCTAAGCAGTCGGTAGGTCTGACTTTCTCCTGTCAACTGCACAGACCTAGAAAGAATTTATAGCTGTTAACATCGGTGAACAAGTCTTTGGGGGGGGACATTTTCCATAGAAATATGAAAAAAGACTGCATAGATGCCACTTGTATTTTGTGTGTGTATGTAAAGAAAAGCATTAATATGCAGCACCCTGGCAAGTAGGTTGGCCGTAGGGCATATGAGTATACACTGGTCCCCACTGAAGTCCCTAGTTCACTGACATGCCAAGTGTCTTTCCAGTGAAGTTAGTTGGTGGTGCTCTGAATCAAGGATTTCTGAGTCTGGTCCTTCATCCATCGTGTTTCTTCAGGAAAGGACAGCTTTTGAATGGCAGTCGTTAAACGCGAGCAAATGAAAGGTTTGAAGCAGTTGCTGGGGCTTTGAATGAGCTGGGGAAGGGTGGGCTTGTAGTTGAAACCCCGCAGTGGAGCTGCCTACTGTGGTTTTAAGGGTGTCATGTAGCCCCTACCCTTCCTAGAAGGAGGTTAGCTAGCAAAGCTGGGCTGTTAGAGCATCAGTCGGCAATCCCGCTGTCCCTCCAGGGCTGGCCACCGAATGCCTACCGCACCGCTGGCAGGCAAGAGTTTCCTTCAGGGATGCGCTGGAAGGCAGCAGGACCTGGCTGCACACAAACTCTGCAGCTTGCTTCCTTCACCCTGCTCTCCACAGGAGGTCGGGGAGAGGGCCTTCTCCTCCTCAGGATCCTACGGGAGCTGGGAGAAGGGGGAGGGAAACTTCCACTGTGCGTGGAGTGGTCAGACACTCCCGTTTGCCAAACAAGCTTTTGGCAGTGCAGGACCTTTTCTGAAGCCTTGTTCTTGAGGAGTTGCCGTACTTTCGGGTTTACCAAAACAACACGTGTCTAAGAGAAAGGCTGGATGAAGCTGTGTGGCACTTTCAGTGAACAGCCCTATTTTCTTCTTGGAATATGACTGGAAGGGGTGAAAATGCATCTGTGTTGCAGTCCCTCCCAGCTCCACCTGCCCTGGATTATCAGAAGGTGCAGCAGTTTCCTCCTTGCAGGCCCATACAAAAACACTGCAGGCTTTTGCTTCATTCTGTCACCCGATGTGAAGAATGCAGAAAGACTTTTGCTCTGCATCTCCATTTGTGCCCTTGCTCTTTGCTCGTTCGCTGCAATTGGGAATTGTAATGAGTAAATGCATTTTCTATTAGTGTTAATGATAAATCTTGGTCAGACTGGTCCTGTGTCAGGGCTGCATGGGTCTGTGCAAAGCATGAGGGAGAGCAATGCTTGGAGGAGGCCATCTCGACTCTGCTTCTGAATCGTAAGAGAACCTGTCTGTTGTATGAGGGCACAATATGCTTGTTAATAACTGAAACACATCCTAAAGAGAGGGAAGGATGGAAACATCTCCCTTGCCTTCTTTAATCATGGAACAGATAAGAAATAGCCTGTAAAAATGGGAAGAGGCACAAGAAAGCATTTAACCAGCCATAAATGAAAAGTTGATATATTTCTCTTTTTTTTAATAGCACCTGACCTTTATTCTTCCTTTGCAGAGTGTTGTAGTTTCAGTCCATCAAGCACGACATGCACCAGGCCATCTTCTCAAGGCTGACCGGTCCAGAAAAGCCAGGCTCTGTCATAACCTTAGCACATAAAGCAGCAGAAAAATTTAGGCGACAGTGTTGATTTAATTATTAAGGATTCTGTTTGTCTGAGTCTGTCTGCCTCTGCTACCTACACCCTGCATTATGGGCTGTTCTTCATTACCTGCTCTACCTATCTTCGCAATCTAGCCGCAAACAGTTTTGGTTGACCACACCACTTCCCTCTTGAAAGTTAATACTGTTTGACTCATTCTGTACTGCTAACACCAAGCCAAAGAAAACAAGCCAAAGAATAACCTGCTTGTATGCAGTTTGGAAACTTCTCAGAGGCCCTGCTTTCAAAATGCTATACAGTAGCTTACTATATCTCTCTGCAGCTGCAAAGAAAATGAGGAAAGCAAAAAGTGGTTCAAGAACCTAAAATAAAGACTAGGCAGAACCAGATGAGATTTATAAGCTTTCAGTGAACTCCAGTTCTGTGTAGGCACAATGAAGCATTAGTACAGAGGAGGGACTGCTTAGTAACCTACAGATTACAATATCTAAACTCATTTCTTCGGAAAAACAGGTATTTTCAACTATTGTGTGGAAACACCAGTCACCGGACTTGGTAAAAGCAAAAGTCTTTAGTTCAAGCGAAGTACGTAGCCCAGCGATATACTTTTTTTGGACAGGAGCAAAGTTTTTTACAAGTCGTCAAAGTCTGAATGGTCAGTATCCATGGGGAGTAAATTTACTTTTGTGTTGCCAAATTCCCCTGGTTTACATAAACGGTGAGCCGCAGGACTTGACCTTTAAGTTGCAGGTCCCTTGTTCAACTCTGTCTGAGGCTGAATGATGGAGACCTTTTACTGTCTAGAGTTATTTCAGTGGACTGATGAAATAGGTTTCTGTCTAAGCTATTTCTCTGACCTCCAATACCATGATGTTTGTGCAACTCACTTTCCCATTCATTTGTCCTCTCGGAGGCACTGCAAAGGTGGCAAACGCTATCATCCCTCACTTTTCCCACTCAGACTGAGGGAGGGGGTCCAGATTCACCCCACCTAAGCTTACACATTTGATTAAGGTGCCTGAATTAGGAGCCTGGTCCCCTGTATTCAGCAGAGAGATAACTTTCTCCCAAGGGCTGCTCAAATGGCAGCTGAGTCCTTGCTGCCCGAGCCTTGTGTTTCTGCAGCTTTTCTTTGGACAGAAGTGTCTTTTTGTGCCTGTATTTTTCTTGGTTGCTTGCTGAGCTGTTGGTTGGCTGGTTGTGTCTCATTCTGCACCTACTCTTTCATACATATCTTCAACTGTGATGTCTCAGCCCACAGCTAGAGGGTATTCCTATGGCAGTTTGTACGTGTGGGAAGATGCAAACTATAAAGAAACAAAAGAGGCTTTTGGCAATGCGATGCTTAAGTTGGGAGTCATTCAAAATTTGTCAAGGAGTCAGGATTTTAAAGTATATATATTGACATGGGGGAAAGGGAAAAGAAAGCAAAGGGTATAATTTTGCAGACTAATTTAACTTTCATGAACAACTTCTCTCCAAATCCCTAATGCTCAGTTCCCTTACTTTTACTTCGCTGTGATGACCTAATTCCTGAGGTGAACCCACAGAATAATTGCACTTCCATGACAGAAATAGAGAACACACATGTGTCAGATTCATCAGAAGTTTTGGTGGATCCATGGCAAGCAAAATAATTGTGTTTTAAGTGGAAATACGTTTGTGCATTGCTATTTGTTAGTACAGCACAGGCCTCACCAGCAGAGCTGGGGGGAGAGGAAGCATATTTCCTGCCTCGCAAAAATTGTCAAGATTGCTTTTTCTGGCTGTGGTACCTCAGGGTGGACGTGAGGCTTTTCAGATGTTTGTCAGGAGGCAGGGAGAGAGCTGGAGGGACCCAGCCCGGAGGAGCCCGCAGTCTCGCAGACAGTGTGCCGGCTGGAGCGAGGGAGACCAGCAGCCTCCGCTTACCCCTTTTCCTGGGGACATTCCCTGCTGGAGCTCTCCTGATGCAGCTGGACAGTGAATTGGTGATGAAAAGGGCTCTCAGCCTGGAATTAGGGCACTCATCTGGAAAACAGGAAACCAAAGTTTGTTTTCTAGTATAGACCAGGCAAGAGGGGCTTGATCCAGACTCTCCCGCCTGCACTCGTTGTGTTCCAGGGCAGGACTCCCTCTCATGGCAAATTCTCTCTACCTATAGCATCTATATGTGTGGGTTTTTTGAAAAGCATTGATTTAAAAAAGAAGAGGTGAGAAAAAAAATATTGCCAAAATATTGTTTAACTACTGTTAAAACATGTAGGAAAAAAATGCACCAGCTGCTTAGGGTACATGTTGTTACAGTAGGGCGACTAACCCCCCAACAGAAGTGCAAGAAGGTACCTGGGGTTTCCCCCAGGCAAACTAGGGAGTTACCAGAGAGCAGGGAACCTGCTGTGTAAATCTTTTTTCACCTTGCTGGTATCACTGGACACTTGTTCAACATACAGTCAAATTGGATCACCTGGTGGAAAAATTAAATGCTTAGCAAAGGATCGTACCTGAAACATCTAGTCTGTCTGCAGTTACTCGGAGTAACAAGCAGATTTTTCCATAGAGACACAGAAAGGGTGAGGTTTGCCAGTGAGCTGATAGAATTGCATCTGGAAGGGCTTCCCAGTGTCAGTCTGTCTGTGCTTGGCATTGCTCAGCATTCTGCTTCTGAAGGGCGGCTGGATGTCAGCCTGGTCATCGAGTTGCGTAATATCCAGCCCCATTCACACATTTCCCAGCACCTCGTGCCTACGGTCAGGTTGGGTCTGATGACCAACACTGATTCTGCTGGTAATTACAGACATGGCATGAAAATGTTGAGCATAATATCCTGTCTACCACGATGTTCCTTCTGTCTGGAAAGAAGGCTTGCATTGTGCAGTGCTTAGGAAAAAACAGCAAAAAACCTTAATTGTTGATGAGTGTACTCAAAGCTCTAACTACTATCACCATTATTTTTCCTCACCACAGCAATAATATTTTTCACTGAGGAAAGAGAAAATATCCTACAGTGTGTCTAATTCCTTTTTTAGGAACTTTCTACATTATATTTTTAACACTGTGCAAGATGTTGGTGAGCTCTGATGCTGTCCCATACTGATCCTTCTAATGCCTGAGTGCAGTATAAGTCTTTTCCAAGTGATGGAGGCTAGAGAGGAAACCACTCTACAGATTGGTTTTATTTTCAAGCCTGATTTCCCAGAGCCCCATGGGCTGCCATGTAACAACGGTTAGTGCCTTACGCTAAGCACGTGCATACATCTCTGCAGGATCAGGTCAGGTCTGTTTGAAAACACAGCAAATGGTGTCCTAGCAAGGTTATACTACTTGCTCTTTCTGTGCAGATAGGAAATCAGGGAAAAAGAGTGTGCAAAGTATTTTATATCTGGGATATCTGGCACATAGCAAAATATTACTGGTTTATGCACTTAAGACACTATTTCCATTGTTAGCAAAAAAAAATATGCTTTTTTGTGAGCTGATTTTCAAGCATTTGCATTTCCCATCTTGGTAGTAATACAGAAGCACTATATTTTAATTCACTTTTGTTTACAAGAATATATTATTTTTTGCACTAAAGATAATGTGCTCACTTCCTGCAATAACATGAAAGAGTATATTTTCTTCTCATCCTTCACTATGTACAAAATAATTGGATTTATTTTAGCTCCATGGCACAAAACAATGTTTACCACTTTACTAACTGGACACAATGAAACATGGCTTATTTTCTACCCCACTAGAGCTGGAGCCAGACCAAAGCCTTGAACACAAACAGCCCTGAAAAGAGGAGATGCTTGGATCAACGTCCAACATGGCTCCAAAGCAGCCAGCTTTCGTTAAACCAAAGCATCGCATCTCATCAGTCACTCCCTACTTCAGCAAAGTCTGGCCAGATGCTGTATTTTCCTGTGTTTAATCCACTTTTTGGCTGTGAAAAGTTTCCATTTCCACCCGGGAAAGGGGTGGAAGAGGAGAGAGGGGGAGGTATTCTGCTCCCCTCAGGGAGAAAGGGCTCTGCTTAATTAAACTCCCCTTATACCATCTCCATGCAAGTATAACCTGCTGATTTGGGGCAGAAAACTTGTGGATAATACACACAAAAACCTGTGGCGTTTCTGCTCGGGTCTGCCTCTGGCCAGGATGCTCAGCAGGCATGAACCAGTGAGTCTCTGCCAGACACCTGGTCCCCTAAGCCCAAACCTTTTGCAGGCGTTTGTACCTCCTGATGCACCAACTCCAAATAGTCAGATTTGTGAGTGAATGAGAGCAAGAGACAGAAGAGTGTACTTGTCCTGTGACTTGATTAAAAGAGAAAAAAAAACATGTCCATTAATCCATTCCAACAGTGTTTACTTGTAAAACGCTCCTGGGTACCCACAGGAATTTTGGTAGCTTCAACTGGCAGAAAGAGAGTAGCGATGCCTTTCCTTAGTCTCTGTTTTACCTGCTTCTCCCCCTCTGAACCTGAAAGACACCTAGTGACACTTTTAAAAACAAGGTTAAAAGGAAGGTAATGGGAAACCTGTTTCTATTTCTGCACCTGGAGGCAGCCCGGAGCGCTGCTGTCGTCTCCATGGGGCTGGCTCCGGTGTGAAACCCAGACTGAGCAACCGTTCCCAACAAGTGCCCCATGTGCACAAAAATGGGGGTTGCCAAGGCACTTTGTTCTTGTTGTTTCCACATCCAGAGCTCCAACCAGATGGCCACGGGCCAAGCTGAGTGCTCCACAGTCTCTTAAAGTCTATAAAACTGCATTTCCCTCCCACTAAGAGGGAAAGCACTTTCATGTTGTGTTGCTGTAAAAGTATCGGAAAAGGTAGTGTTTTCTCTGCCCTCCTTGTTTAATATTCTGTGTAAAAAAAAGTCCACCTGACCTCACTGAGACAGTATTTGAAACAGATAAGGAAAAAAGTCCCAAAGCCCCCAAACCTTGTTTAGCCAAGCAGGCGGTATGTCCTATTTCTTCCAGCGTCCCAAGGGAAAAAAATGCTGCCCTTTTCTTTCCTGTGCTAGTACCTGCAAATTGATGCTTGTTAAAAACTATGGGGACATAGGGAGGAAAAGAGGACAGTGATGCCATTTTGTGGCAGGCCGGCTCTCTCTGTGAGCTCTGGGCCAAGGTTGTCTTCATTCAACAGCTGGATGTTTGACTAACTTCCATAAAGTCCCATCTGATTTGCAAAAGTGGCAGATCCTCATGGCCAAACTGCCGGCTCAGCAGAGCCGCACCAGTTTCCAAGCGCCTTTCTGCCACTCTTTTTCATCCTGCATCACGCTGCTCTCCTGGAAAGGGGAAGCCTGGGCTTGTGGTCACCGTGCTGAGCTGGGAGGCAAGCGTCTGCCACAGGGTCACTGCCTGACCACGGGCAAGTCACCTCATTTCTCTGTCATTCAGTTTTCCACCTATAAAAGGGGGATAATAATAGTCCTGGGCTTTACAGGGGTGAACTGAGGATAACTTGCCTGCTCTTTAAGGAAGGTGTTTAGACGGTAACTTCAAAGTAAAGCTAATAAACACGAAAATACAAGTCACCCTAGCAAAGCTCTGCCTCTGCATTTATAGTGGCTTGGGAAAACCATTTATATTTGTTACATTTTTCTGACACAGTTCTTCACTTTCCTGCTGCAGACCTTCATGCAAAACAGGTTCTGTGTTGCTACCTGCAGCAGTCAGCAAGGAAGAAAAGGTTAAATAGCTCTTCTGATTGGGGGGGGACACGGGACAGCCGCTTTTGGAGCTATATCTTGAGGTGACAATTGCCTGGCGTTGATTCTAGGTAGTTCCCACCAAAAATTACAAGATACAGACCAAAACAACAGCAGAGTTCCCCTGAGAAGGAACCTGTTGGTGCTGGTCTTTCTTCCCTGAATGCATTGACACAAGTGGAATTTCCACAGGCTCAAGGGATAAGACAGATCTTGGGTGTGCCGATGTACCACTGGTACCCCTAGGCTACGGAGGAGGCCCTGTGCAGGAGGCTGCTAGCTGAGACAACCCCCTTCAATGCCCAAAATTCAGCAGGATGATCCGGAGCAGCGCAGGACGGGGTGGTGGGGTCCAGGAGTTTCACTTGGTGGATGCGTGGTGCAGAGACAGGCAGAGATATTCCCATCAGCTTGGAGGGAGCTGGCCTGGGAACGAGGTGCCCCACGGTGACCTCGGGAGGATGCTGTGCCTGAGTTAATTTGCTCAGCTCGCCGCCTGCTCGCTGGTTTGTTCAGAGCGAGCTCGGGTTTGTCCGCCCTGCCCGGCGTCGTGTGCCAGCTCGACACAAATATAGTGCCTGAGCTAGATTCAAGCAGGGAAGTGAATTCCTGCTTCAGCGGCCTTAATGCAGCCCTTGACCCGTTGGCTTCAGAGGAACTGCTCACCTCTGTGCAGCGCTGCTAGCACACAGCCTTGTGCTGCCGGGACACTTGGTTTCGCGCCAGGCGGGCAAAACTCCAGATGCTGAGAGGGCAGCACCAGGGAGGCAGGAGGAGAAGGTAGGGTAGCAGGGGGTCAGACTTGGCATTGGTGCACTCACTTAAAAGCAGAAGATATCTGAGCGGAATTTGAAATTAGGAATAAGTAACATCGGGGGGGATGGATTTGGAAGGATCTGGCTCTTGGCTCTGCAAGCCCTGCGTTCAGCCTGCTGAAGCTTAAAAAAATCCAAACGTATGAGGTATTTTACACATCTTGTATGACTCTGCGTGTTTGCGTTCAAGTCCAGGGTCAGGAGCCCAAGGCTTGAGGAAGCATCCAGCTTTGCACTGCTGACAAAGGAAGCATTTGCTCTTGACCAACCAGAATGTCAGATAAAAGTCTTTTTCATCTTTCTTTGCTTCTCCCCTCCTTTTTTTTTTTTTTTTGGAAGCTCTAATGGATCTCTTTAATGATGAAACCACTACTATATGTCTTTTTATATTTTAATTTCCCCCCCCTTGGGATAATTTACAGCACAGTGTGGAATCTGAGACAGTTCAAGCTGTGCCAAAGGACCTGGCAACAGGAAGAAACACCGAGCCACTGCGATTTGGATCCATAATACAAGTTATAAAATTTAATTTTAGAAATGCAGCTACTGGGAACTGCTTTTAAATGCACATTTTCCTTCCAGTGGATAAAATGGTCCTGTGTCTTGGTTGAGCTGTTAGGGTGGCTTGAAAGAGTGCTCTGTAGAGTAAGGGACATACAGAGCTCTTCAGAGATCTTTTGCTGCTTATTCACTGATACTCAAAATTGGAAGCTGGATGTTTATGCATGTTTATGTATTAAATACTATGGGGATGTGTGGAATAGGGCACGGTGGATTATTTTGAGGAGGTTTGGGCCCGTCTGTTTCACTGCTGTAGCCGAGTCCCAAGAGGACTCACCATAGGAACAGCACGGGCCACCTCCTCGCAGGGAGGATAGCGATGCAAAGAAAGCTGTAGAAGGCAACTGTTCACGACAAGAAAATGAAAATCGGGAGCAGATAGACAGCAAACTACGGTGTTCAGCAGAAACCAAGGATAATGCCACCTTCTTCAAGGGAACAAGTAGAAAAAAAGATGTTTGACCTCTGGACTAGAGATTTGACATGCATTCCTGTCAGGGTAACAGTGTCCTATGGGAAGAAGGGGAAGGGATAAGCCACAAAGATTCAGGAGGCAGCTGATTTCCTGAGACAAATGCAACGTGCTGAAATGGGATTGGGTGTGGGGGAAAAGGAGGGACGATGACATCCAGTGCTCCACAAGAAGGTCCCCAAGCAGAAGGTATGAAAGTGACATTTTTGGAGCTGGGGATCCTACTCCATAGACTAAGACTAAATACAGGTGGGGTTAGGGTATGTCCTCAGAGACTCATTGCAGTCAGTATCTTGCCCTCCATTTGGAGAGACTGTCTTTGAAAGGACAACTTGTGTGCCAGAGACAGTCTGCTTTTGGGTTTTCTGCTGAAGGACTGTTTTCTGTGCTCTTTAAGAAGAAAAAGACCTATTGGGGGATGGGGGAAAATTACAAAGGAAAGTTTTGATTCCACCTGGTTGGCAACATGGCTGAACTATCCCATTTCAGACATTTCACCAAACACAAGTCTGCTAGGGAGGTTTCCATTTCAGCCCCAAAGCGTGGTGTCAGCAGCCTTCCAGGATAAGATACCCCACTTTTGAGGGATATCTCATAAGACTGGAAACCAATGGACACAGAAGTGGTTTGCAAAGTTGTGACAATAAGTTAGCTGTTAAGAGGGTGGAAAAAGAATTTAAAATTTCTGCTTTTGTCATTGCTTACTGGAGAGCAAGTGCTCCAGCAGACAAGGCATCCCTCTTGTATGCTCTGTGTGCTCTCTTTGTGGTTACAGGTTGACACACAAAGGATCCCAGCGCAGAGAGCAGCCACAGGCAACAGTTAGAAATGCATTACCTTAGACCTTGCGTACCGCTCACTCCTGCTAGCTAAAGCTTATCTTGAAACCAGTGATGAGATATGTCTCTGCCCTTCCAGCTGAATCTGGACGTGCCCTGATGCTGTGCTGGAGCTGGGCCTCTCCAGCACCTTCCTTTTCCCCTAGTGGCCCCACAGGGCCACAGCACCGGAGCATCATGGGGACCGTGCTCCCGAGGGCTGCCCTGGGGGGTGCCGGACCCTCTAACTCCTACGTGGCCATAACCATGTCCGCTGTGCACTGGCCGATGCTGTAACATCAGCATCCACTCTCTTATGGTCGGATGTCTGGCGAGACTTCATGTTTCTGAAGCTCCCGATGCCACTAAGAGAGACTTCATTACTCCAGTTTCAATTCTGCCAGTTTCTGGTGTTTCTTTCTTATTTCTGTCTGGAAATCCATTGCAAAAGGATCCAAAAATGGGATTTGTTTGAGTTTGTTATTTTATAGCCCCAAAGTACTTGTCTAATTAGGTACCTTATGACAATCTGGGATTGAATTTTTGAGGACTTATTCCAGTGCAGGTTTAGCACAGGGGCCACTCAATGTTTACTCATTTTATGCATCCCTGCAGACAGTCCTCCTTTTAGAAATGTCTTCTCTCCCAGTGCAAGTTGTAAGAAGGCACTGCAATTTTCAGAGGACCTGGTTCTTCAGACTAGGCCATGTCTCGGGCTGCCCCACAATACGGTTACAATGAATGACTTGCTTGTGTCTCCTGTTGTTGCAGAGAGGTGGTTTCAGTTTAATTTCAGATGGCTGCTAGCTGGTTAGGTACTTTGCCAGTGGATGAGGGGTTAAAAAAAAAAAGAAAAAATTATTAAAAAATAAAATAAGTCAACAGACCTCATGTATCAGTGAGATTTTCTGATCTTTTTCCCCCCCCTCCCACAATAGGACATCGTCAGAAAATAGATGAGCAGACAAAGCCCGGGAGCTTGTCCTTTTCAGAGCGCCTGAGTGAACTGGAGCAGTTGCGTCGTACGGCCATGAGGGTCAGCCCACACCACCCAGCCCCCACACCCAACCCACGAGCCTCCTTGAACCACACCACTGCTTTTAACCCTCAGCCTCAGAGTCAGATTCAGGGTAAGTACCTGAAATCCTCCCCCCGCTCGCCCACCTCCACCCCCCCAGCGTGTGGAACATGGGGGCTCGCAGGCACTACCCCCTGTCCCTCCATCTCTTCTAGACTCTCCTTGGCAGCCTTTAACAAGTGAGAGCCTTTAATGAGTGAAAGGAGGGGCTTCCTAACATATGTCTGTATTTCTAAAGACCTGACAGATTTTAAGGGGTCCACACTGTCTCGTCTTCCTGGTGTCAGTACAGCTCATGGTGTTTTGTTAACCTCATCTATGCTAGAACCGTAACATCTTGAAAGCCATTGTTTCCTTGCAAAGATGCATTATGCCAGGCCCTTTTCTTTGTGTAGGTGTATTTCTCAATGGCTATTTATCAATTACATTGTGTGCTTGAATGAGAAATACCATCAATGCCTTGCTTTGACCTTCCCCAGGAAGGCAGCAGCAAAGAAAGCTTTGCAAAGTGCTTTGTCTCCTGAAGACGACCTCTCAGTGCTAAGTCATTTCTATGGGCAGGCTGGTTTGAGCATATTTCTGTGGCTAGTGGTTATCCAGTGCATTTTATTTGAATGAAAACCTGCAAAATGGTGACTCAGGAGTCTGATTTCCTCTGAGGCTCAGGCTCAGATGATGCAAGTGAAACCAAGTCATCTGGCTTGAAATTTTATCTGCCACCACTAGAGCTGAGTCTGTCCCTGCTAAAATGAACTCTGTCCCTCGTGTCAGCTGGAACTTGGTGAGCAGTGAATCAGGTCACTAAACCATCAGCTGATCCGTGTTCTGCAAAACACATACCAAAATGCAGATTGATAGTGAGATGCACCTAAAGGGAGGGTGCGGGACAGTATTAATTTTAGCAAGTGCTGTTTCTAATGGAGTTTTCCTTTATTCTTCCAGCCAGAATGAAATGGCCTTAGTCAAGGTTCTCTGCTGGGGTTTTGGGGAGTAATAGTTACCATGAATCAGAATAAATTCTTTTTTCAGCATTTATTTTTAAAACCAGGGTACTCTTTGTTGCATGCAGAAAAGGTTATCGCTTACCTAAGGCAAATGCTTGTTACATCCTTTTATTCCCAGGGCTAGGAAGGTCTTTGGCTTAGTGAAATATACTGCAAATCTGCTGTTGACTTTGCTGTGAGCAGAAGCAGGCATTTTTGAGCAGCATGGGAAATAAATCAACGCATTGTCATGTGCCGTACTGTAGAAAGAGGCAGGCAAAAAGACAGCTGGAAGGACCACCCAGCTCCTTCCCTCCCTGGACCCGTGCCAGGTCAGCTCAGGTGAAGGATCCAGTCCTGCACCTCTCCCAGCCCCTGGCAGTCCCCTCACTTAGTTTTCTGATTGGCAGAGCAAACCACGTTGGGTTTCTCCTGCGCACAGCTCCGTTCCTATAAAAGAAAATGCACATATTATTATGGCTACTCAGCAGCCAGCAGCTACGTGGGTGGAGGTATCAGTCGCAGACTTGCATTCTTCAGCTTCTTGGGAACACTATATGCTTAGCAGAGTATCAGGTTTAACGTCAAGTATCCCTCTTCCCTGGTTCCCTGTGAAAGTCCTTCGCTTGTACAACTTCAGAGCGATAGGCTTTTCACGCTCGGCCAGGGATTCAGCTGCTCTCTCCAGAAATAGTTTTAGTACATTGCTCCACTTTGCTCCTTGCAAACAAGGTTTTAATGCGTTTCGCCTGCGGATGTAGCTCAGAAAATGATAGCAATGGAGCTGCTAACATTTCCTCATTGATACCCTCCTCTTCACCTATAGAGCTGCTTTCTCCCAGTTCCCCTTTCCCTCTGCCTCCAAAATGTGTGCATTATCCGTTGAGCAACTTGTTGAAGCTTGCAGTCACTATCAGTAAAATAAGGCCCAAACTGAAGCCTCCCTCATTTGGGACTGTCTCTGCTGCAGATGCCTTTTAATTTCTAGGGCTCGTCTTTTCCGGGTCATGCTATCACAGCGGGGGAAAAGGGCTGGGGTGGGAAGGAGCTCCAGCACCATTATTTTTTCCTCTGCATTCAAAGTATGACTGGTTTTGGGGCTGATCTCCTGTGTGACCTCTAGGGAGTTGGGCTTTTTAAATTTTTTCTATTTTTAATAAACAGCGCTACATTTCAGAACACAGACCTCCAAAACCAAAACACTTCTGACCTGCTCCATAGTACTGCTATACCTAGCCGCACATCTTTGCATCCTGAAACACTTCTGTTGAAACTGTCTCACTGAAGAGAGAACGGAGGGCTTTTTATATAGGCATACAATAAGGCATAAAACCCCATACATTGCTAACTTCCAAGTAGTAGCATTAAACTTTGCTTTAACTCACACCAGTATGAATCACAGGCTACTTCTTTATTCATCCAAGTCCAATTATCTTTTTTTGAAAAGAAAACTAACTCAAAATAGACATCTCAGACTACTTCTTGGATTTAAAGGGGCAGGTTGCCATGCCACTAAACCACTGTTTATTTGTTGAGGTTTTCATCTATAAAAGGATTGAGGTTAATTTTAACTTCCTATTTTACCAAGTCTTGAATTTAAGCATAAAGCTGCTTGTGTCATGTGTACAAGTCCAAGCAAGTTAAGAGACCATAAATTGCTATAATCGAGTTTTATGCTTCTTTCATATCACAAGGAGGGAGAAAGTACACCTGTTCTTTTAAAAGATCTAACCATAACCAATTCACAGACCAAAGGGGAACAGAAGGGGAGAAAAAGCTTCCACCACATCACACATGGTTTAAGTTGAAAGATTACTTTGTGCCAGGACCAAGCGTATAATGTCAGAGGATTTGACCTACACGCACAGAGTAAGGATATTCAGTTAAAGCTCCAAACCCAGCCAACGCTTCAACCTTAACTCACCCCTTCCTTTGTACAGAGGGAAAAAGAAAATAGACAGAGCCATGTGAGCTGTGCTGGGGTGTTGTTTAGGAAAGTTTAGGTAAGACCCTTGATGAGCATTTAAGTTTTTATATATAATAACTATAAATATATCTATCTATATATTATGGTTGAGTTTCTTCTAACACCAGCCTGAACCAGATACTAAATACATAATTACTAATGTTACAGTGGTTGATGTTAACCAGAGTAGGTAGATCTGTAATTCAAGAGTTTTACATAAATACAAATTTATATGGTTCCTTTACAGTATAATTTTTTTCAGGACCCATAGAAATATTTTAAATGGGTAAGTCATCAGGCCAAGAAGGTATTCTTTTGCAGGCATTAATGCTGAGTTAATAAATTGCATAAATAAATTTCTAACTAGTGGGGTTAGGAATACAATCCTATAATTAAATAACTTCAATTTTTTTTTTCCAAATTAGCCCAAACAATGTTTCCAACTGGTGATTTATTAATTACCCATAGGTTAAAAAAATAAATTAAATAAAGCTATTTCTCCTGTCTAGAGAAAACAAATAATCGTTGTAATCACTTTAAGCTACGTGCTTCTGGTTCTTTTTATGCTTTTATAGCCTTAAAAATATCTGAGTTTGGTTGCTTACATTTTTTTTTTCTTTTTTTTAATTTTGTAACCTTATATGTTAAGTTTCAGCTGGGACCATGCTTTTATGACCAAGTCTAAAATCCCTAGAAACAAGAGGCTGTAATAAACAGATCTTCAGATCTTCAAGCGAAGCAGCAGAATTAGCACCGATAGCAAAGCAAGAGAGATCATTTAAAGATCAGCTCTTTGAATTAGCATGAAACATAACGACTGAGAGATTATTTTGTTACAAGCCAGTCTTTTGTCTTCCTCCAGGTGCAATACGCTTTGTTTTAAGAGACATTTCAAGGTCCTTGCTATCGTAATCTTGTTCCACCAAAAACAGCCCAAGTTTATCAGGGTTCCCATGAACCGGTGAAACACAGGAGTGGAGTCAAGGGCAACGTTTAAGCCTGGGGAATTAAAATGGCTTTGTCCCTACTACGGCTATATCCTGCCCAGAGTTTTAATATTTCCACTTTTAAACCAGCTTAATAGGCTGTAGGTTAATAGAGCTAGAAGCGTTCACAGCACAGCATTTCAGAGCGGGCTTCGATGGGGCTGTCATTCTGCCTCTGCGTTTTGCTGCTGCAAAATGCAGTTTTCAGGCGCTTTTGAGAATCCGAATTGACGTGCTCGTAGCTCCCTGCCAAAACAGATAAACAAGCTCTCAAGATTAGGGACTCGCCAACTCCTTCCGTTGTGCAATACGCTAAATGCCGATATTTTTATGGTCTCTCCGTACACGTCTGCGTCTCCCCATCTTCCCTTAACTCGGCGCGCTCGCAGAGCGAGTACATGGTGCTTTAACAGCGTATCATCCCGTTTCCACTTGATTAACCACCTGACCTCTCCGTCCCAAAATACACTCCCGGCATGTCGAGCGACTGCCGCCTGAGCTTGGCACCCTTCCTATCAGCGTCCCTCCTGCCTCCCCCCGGCCGATGGGGTAGCGGGGAGTGAGTCGCGCCAGCACGCCGGCGGGCAGCCGGGGCAGCGTGGGAGCTGGCAGCGGGCACATCATTTCCAATCAGCGCGGCCAGGGCTGCCAAGCTTCCTGGCTCTGGCGCTTCTCCTGGATGTGCGGGAGCCCTCCTCCCCAGCCCCAGAGTGCAGTTTCCCCACCGTGAGCCAGGTCGCGAATGTTTTGCTAGCAGCCAGGGGAGATCCCCTTCGAGGGAGCTCCCCTCCATCGCACGTCTCCTGGGGCGGGCAGCCAACATGGCGAATGCATGCCGGGAGCCCACTCTGGGCGAGGGGGAGAGATGGTCTTTCTCCTTTCCCCTCTTTTCGACGCCAGTAGCCACCAAAGAGCTCCTGCATGGGGAAAAGGAAGGAGGCGAAGCCACCCCGGTGGCGTGGACCCAGAGCTCAAGTGCCACAGCCACCAGGAGGCTGCAGGAAATTTGTTGAAATAGTGATGTTTTCCAAAAATATTTTGCAAACCAAATCTGTTTAAGTGGAAGGGTTCCAACTGGCTCTATCAAAAAGGAAATTTTACAGAGAGAAATATCTTTTTACTGAAAGTACAATATGTTTCTTTGATTCGCAGTTATTGCTCAGCAGAGAGTACTTTTATATAATGCCATGAGTAACCTCCTCAGTTTTTCTTTTTAGGGGGTACAGTGTCGTTAGTAGCAGACTCACCCTGCTGTCTATTTATTGTGTCATAAACCAACTTGCATCTGAAGAGATGAGCACAGAAGCATGTGAACCAGATTAGCATGTGCAAAACAATTCTTCTTTCATTCAGTCTAATAGAAGTCCACTCTGGGAAAAATCCCTCCTTTTTCACACCCCCTACTAACAAATATATATAAACCTCCCATTTAAGGCTGTCTGAATCCATCCTGTAGCTCTGCAGGCACAGGTCCTCCCATTTTTGTCCAGAGTTTCTTGTGTCGACCAGACTGGAGTATGTCTTAGGAAGGTTGCTCTAAAGCACAAACAAAAAGGGAGCAGCAGCAATGTGACTCTTGCCATCTGCAGAAGCACAAAATTAAGTTGTGTAGCATTTCTGGCCAAATGAGACTTCTCATTTTACTGTGAAAATAACACGCTCCATATTTGTATCTTGGAGAATGTTTGTGAGGCTATAGTGTATACAGAATATATTGTATAGACTAGAAAATATCAGTCTGGTAAAGATACACACAAGATGTGCATAATATAACTAAATAACATGCGGCTTCATAGTGTCCATTTTTTCTTGGCTTCAGCTCTCAACATCGTCTTTTACTCAGTCATTTCATCCCGTGTGCAGATAGGCTCCTGTAAGCAAGAGGCATGTCGCCTGTTTGATTTGTAAAGTTTGTAATGCCCTTTGGGTCCTCTCCAAATTCTAATTTTGACAGGGATAAGATTTTGTTACTGTGACACGTTATCTCTGCCAAGACTTTGCTTATCTGCAGGGCTGGTTGTGCTGTGACACACAAGAGGGGTGGTGATACCCAGCAGGAGCCCAGGAACGAGAGCGGTCCTGAGGAATTCCCTCCATCCAGTGTTAGAAATCTCCTCTCTTCCCTCCTACCCTGCCAGAAGCAGGCCACTAGTTTTGCCATTTTGAGACACCATAGGTGGAATACTGTATTAGTAGCAGTATAGAAAGTTTGAGAAAAATCTCATCTGAGGCCCAGATGAAGTAACGATCATCCAGTGTTCAAGAAAAATTTAATTCAAGTGGCAGCGGGTGCAAAGTGGGGCTGTTAGTATGACAAGAGGAATAAAGACCTTACTTTAAAGAAGAGGTTAGCAGAGCCGGGTTTATTCAGCATGCCAAAACAGAGGCCGAGAGGGAAGATAATTACAGTCAATAAACACAGCAGAGAGGTTCAGCAGGAACTTTCAGAAGGACAGTGTTGGCTCAAGAACAAGTGGTTATTCTCTAAACTGACTGTCAATGAATTTAGGCTGGAAATCAGATGGTTCCTAGGTATCAGAGCAGCCCTGGCAGCCTTCCAGGGGGCTATCAGAGACAGAAAGAGATAATTTAAGATGGATCTTGCTATGTTATGTAAGTGCAGAACACAAGATGCGGCTGGGCTGCAGGGCCCAGGGGATGTTCTCGGGGCCCATATTTTCTTCCATTTGATCAATTCTCTGCACCTGTGGCTTCACCAAGGCGAAACAAGGGACATTTCATTCTCTGGCACAGGCAGAAGGATGCTCAGGGATCTTCTCAACTGTTTGCTCTGTCGGTTCTCAGTGAGAAGATAAAACATTTGCCTGCAAACTCCCGGTGCACTCCTTACTCCCAAGTGGACCACCAGCTCCTCAGCAGTTCTCTGCATAAATCCCACCTGGGATGCAGGCCCAGCCGTCTCTCTGGCACCGGTGCCGGAGACCTCGCACTTTGCCTGCTAAGGGGAAGACTTTTCTCATTTGAGGGTGGCAGGAATCCGTCTTGCTGCCCCCTCCGTGCACCTCAAGGATTCCTCCCCTTCAGCCACAGATTTGTGCCGCCTCCGTCTGTTCCCACTCGGGGCAGAGCGAGGTGAGGAAGCCAGTTCCTCAACACCTGCCCGCATTGCAGGCAGCACGCCCAGCTCCAGGGCATAAGCCTTGCTCAAGAGCCTCCCCTGCCTCCTCACATTCAGCTCTAGAAAAAAAAAAGGGCTTGAAATTGTTTAGCTTTTTCATCAACTTAAGGCACTAATGGAAAGAGTTATGTAAGGGTGTTTAATCCAGAAGATTTCCCAGTGTCGATATATTTAAAAGATACCAATCTTCATATTCCAATTGCCTGGCACTTCCTGAGATTAAAAAAGCAGAAGATAAGGCAACAAATATGTTCTCAGTCCCCAAGCAACATCTCCACTTACGCAAAGTTTTCTTCTGCTTTTTTTTTCCCTTTTGTCCTCCACACAGAGCATCCTAAAGGGTGATTTTAACTAAAGAAAAGGAAATCTTGGTTTTAAAGCAGAAATCAAGAAGTTGAGAGATCTGTATTTCGTTCTAAGATTTGTCAAAGTCATTCTGCTTATCTTTTGGCAAGCTATTTAGAGCTTGATTTTTTACAGCGTATTTAGGAAAACTTAGCACACCAGAAAGGTGTCTTAGTAAGATTTTTGATAGTGCCCAAGCACCTAAGCCACAGAGAAATCAGTGACAGCTGTGGAGATGCTGTTGGAAATCCCTTTAGCTGTCTAGCTGAATGTTTAGGCAGCTATAAAATGTGGCAGCTCGTGCCCAGACACAGTTTTATTTTTCATTAAGCAGTCCATGTCTTTTACCACATGAGAACAACACTGAGCTGATGGATACTGCTAAGAGAAACAGAGCTTGCAGGTAGGGACAAGTATCCCCGGTTCAGTTTTTAACTTGCACAGCAATCCTCTCTGGTTTGTTTTGGTTTGTCATCTTCCACTGAGTATGCCAAAGTCCCTTCTCCGTTATGTCATTGCAAAAGCGGAGCTGCTCTCTAACCCAGTGCAGGAATCTTGTGCCTGCACTGATGCTACCAGCCTAGTGTTAGTGCTCTCGGCGGTCCCTGTGATTGCCAGAGAAAAGAGTGAATTGCTCAGGCTCACTTCTTGCTCCTTTAGCTCTCTCGTGGTACAGCAGTGCTGGAGTCACCCCTCCAAGGTGGAGCCTCTGCCTGTTCTTCTCTCTTCCTCATTTCTGGGGCAAGCAAGAAGGCTCAGCATCTTTCAGAATGGCAGCTTAAATGCAGTGTACCTCAGGGGACATTTCTATCTGCTGTTGAGATTAGCTGGGTCACTAGGCTCTCTTACTTTTCCATGGAAACACCTTTTTCTGGCTCACTGCTTCACTTGCCCCATGCTAAATCTCACCTATGGCATTGGCGTGCTAGAGATGTCTAAAGCAAATATCCCTGCCTGCCCCAGAGGCAGGTGCTTCCACTGTCCTGAACTTTGGATGGCAACGCATGGCTATGTGTTTGATAGCATTTCAGCATTTGAGGCAGCTACTCCTTGGGTTTTGGGTTATTCCTCACTGGCCCTTGAAGCATATTTTTGGCCTTTGAATGGCCCAATTGTGAGGAAGATTAAAAGCGCTGATTGCAAAACTCCAGTAAATAAAATGTCTCTCAGTTCTTTACTGACAAACCCGGTTTCTTTCCATAGCATTCTCCTCTTTAATCCCCTCTTGGCAGAACATGACATGTTTTGATACCAGAGCTCAAATTACCTTCCATGGTAAATAAAACAAACAAAAAATAAATAACAGCTCCTTACCCTAAAAACAAACACCCACTGAAACCAGCTTATTATGCAGCTGATGCTGCCCATGTGCCAAAAGATACCACTTCGATTTTGTAATTGAATGTATTCTTTTCCCTCAAATACTGAATTGAGCCTCTCCAAGCTTGAAATGCTGAGGGGCTAGAGCAGAGTGACCACAGACGCCCATACTATTTGCCATCTAGAAAACAAAGGAGGAGGAAACGAGGAGACCAGCACACCAGTTAGTATTCAAATGTTTGTTTCTGAGGTGAAAACCCCACCTCAGTATACAGAGCCCGCACGGTCTGGGTTGGTGCAGACAGCTAGATTTAGATGGAGTGAAATCAACCCCTCGAGCTCTGCAGGAGGCTGCAGCGGCTACCTGTGCTCATAGCAGCCAAGGGGCTTTGCATTCAGGAGGACTGGCACAATCTCTGCTTTCTTCACCAGTGGGATTGATCCATGGGGCGGGGGGCTTCTTTTGAAGCATCAAGCGCAGACATGCCCTCATCTCTTCTGCTGCCATGCCTTTAACAAGATGTTGCGTCAAGCAGATCTTCTGTACTGATCCCACGTGGTTAGAGGGTTCACAGGGCTCCTTTTACATGACCGAGTACACAGTACGCCCTTAGCAAACTTATTTATAAGTTTTCCCTGTGTATTCAGTATATTACGACCCCTATAAATGGAGATTGTTCACATGCAAAGAACAATGGGCTTGGACATGCTCAGTAAAGCAATCAATTATGTGGGGAAGTGCACATTATATAGTCAAATAGACGATCGTCTCTGTATGACCATTTCCATTCTATTTATACAACTCTTCTCTTAAAAGCATTGAAAAACAAAAGCATATGAAATAGATCCATTAAAAAATTGTGGGCTCGCTGTCAGGGTCAGCTTGATTTCCAAGAATAAATGCTCAGGTCTGTTTCAGAGGTTTATCTATGTTGGGCAAGATACTCAGTTCAAGATCAGTGATTCTGCGAGCTTCCAGGATTTGGTGTTCAACGCCAGGCAGTATCACAGAGGCTGGATATCTGCAAAAAAGAGGTGTTTTGAATGTCTTTGTTTAGGTACCCAAAAATGGAACTGGATCACTAGGTGCACTTTAGAATATAAACCATTGTAGTTTGCATCCTTTGCTTTTTTAAATAATTACAATTATCAGAGCTTTTAGATATGACTTGGCCAGTTTAGGTTCCCTTAGCTTCTGGCAGATCAAATTCAGGTGATAATTACCAACAAAAAGCAATGAAACAAAAAATTCTTTGCACAGCAAAAAGTTATATATTCACTGCTTTATTCATTGATAAGTTTCCAGCATCCAGAGAAGTTGCTGTAAACTGCTACATCCTTTGGCCCACAGGAAAGACAACATTTTGTCAGAAGTGATTCTTTGTTTTATTAGTGTAGTCATGATTTACAGCTAGCTGAGCAAGTGTAGCATTTATGATGATTTCAGTTCTCATTGCATAAAGTTACAGAAGTATATTTAATTTTAAAAATCTCAGGTCCAAATGATGATCCTCATTCTGCAGTAAAGCATGTGAATAACTGCTCAAAAGAATAGTCTCTTTGATATTCTTGAGACCTATATATACATGAGCAATTTTACATGCAAAACCATTTGCAAATTCGAACTCGGTATTAATTAGTTCATGGTAGGTATCCACCAGAAAACAGTACTGCTCTGCCATATGTTATAAAAGTGAACACTTGTGTTAACTTGAAAAGGAACCACACAAAAGGGAATGAGGCATTTCAAGTGAGTGTAAACCAAGATTTGCCAGCTAACGCTCACCTAGATACAAATGGATCGCTAGCGTATCGTCATTTTTACCCCTCCTCTGCAAATACTTTTTTGAAAAGCTCTCTTTCAGCTTCCTTCAGCTTTTAAGCGCATACCTGGGTGTTTGTGCCAGGCTCTTGTGCTCCCCAGCCTCCCCCCTTGCGAGCCCTCTCCTATTGCCCGGCCAGCAGATAAGCCCTGCAGGTGGATGCAGTAGGGGACCAGCCTGGGACCCGCAGGAGCCAGCCCTGGCCCAGGGAAACCTCCTGCGAGTCCCCCTTTTTTCTCAGCAAGGGACCGTGAGCGCTGCCTGTCCACCTTACGAAATGCAAGAGCCCCGTGTGCTCCCCGAGGACGGAGGAACTGGAGAAGGGAAAAGGACTTGCAGCTGGGGTCAAGGGCAGCTAAACCTGAGCTGCCCGGGCATAGGGAGAAACCAGGTGGAGTGGGGTTCTCCAGACGCCTCGGGCCCCGTGGAGGGCCCGGCCATCACTAGCGCATCTGTGGGTCGCCCACGGGTGACCGAGTCCGAGGTGGCAGGGTGCCACATGGCACCTCCCCATGCATGTGTCGGAGCCTGGGGGAGGAGCGGGAGGCCACCAGCGTTGCCCTCTCTTGCCCTCACCGTGGTGACTAACGCGGCCAAACATAGAGCAGGGACTAGGCTGAAGCAGGTAGAAAGAAAATAAAGGCAGAGAGGAGAGAGTGTGAAAACAGGTTTTCCTGGAAAAGGGAAGGAAATATATCCATGGAAAAAAGAAAGAAAGAAAGAAAGAAAGAAAGAAAAAACAGCTGTGCTAATTCTTGTGCTTGTTTGATCATGTTCAGAGCCTCCTAAACTCCCATGGAAGGGAACGGTTTTGTTTCGTGAGGGTGGTGCATACTGAGTGCATGTCCATGTGATTTTTGTATTTGTACATTAAACATTTCCCCAAGATGTAATTCCTTCCCTCCTGCACTTGGAATAAAGTGACTTTACAAGAAGGACTGCCTCCAAACAGCAAGCAAAGGAGGGCTGTTGGGGCAAGATAGGGCAAATGTAAATGTGTCTGAGCTAGCTGCTCCACCCAGCCTCTCATCTTTATATGAAAAAAAAAAAAAAAATGTTTCCAATAACCGAAACAGGCAAGGTCTGATCTGCACAGACGGTCTGCAGGCATTTGCCCAAGAAGCTGACGGTTGGCTGGTACATCCTCATCTGATTTATGTTGTGTGTGTGTTAAGCCTTAAATTGTTGAGTCTCTGGCTGGCTGCAGTGGTATTACTGGATGGTTGGTGTATGTTTTCAGCTCACAGAGCTGGCTCTGATACTGGGGTTGTTGGCACTGAATCAATTCCAATCTCACACCTGTCTGAGACAATGAAGGCCTTGTTGCACACATCTCCACCAAAGGCTGTCATACAACTTATTTTTCACATTTGAAGAAGAAGGAAAAAAAAATAAGGGGAAGACTGAGGAAATGCTGTCTCCTCACAAGACACGTTCCCTATGCGTGGATGCAGCATGCCCTTCATTTCTTTATGGGAAAACATATTTACAAAACAAAGCCAGTGGAGTGCTTATGGAAAGTATAGCTTAATCCTGGCAGTTCAATGTGACTAAGGCTTGGTGTCCAGGGACTTAGTCTGTAGGACCTTGCCTGGTGGATTAAGCATGGGAGACAGGCACCTAGTTTGTCACACTCTTACTGGAAAGCTCACCTCCAGCTGTTAGTGCTATTAGTAGCTTCTTATCAGTGTTCCTAGCACCTGTGCCATTTACCTAGCATTTGGGGGCAATTTCTTGACATCTCAGAGGTTGTGAAAGGTGCTGGGCTCAGATGCCAGCGTGGCTGAGATCCTCTGCTTCCTGGCACTGAAGCCATTCAGCCTGGGTGGAGGATCAGCCTGGCTCCAGACACCATTCACTCCTGAGTTGAAGGCAGGAGTCTTGTCTTTGTCTTGGTCATCCATCTTTGCCCTTGTAGTCTCCCTTCATCCACTCTTCCTCCTCCAGTTCTGTTGCACAGATGTCTTAGATGTGCAATCCTCTGGAAACTGTAATGTTTTAGAGGCTTTTCCTGCCCTTGCAGGTTTTTTTCCATTTACTATGTTAATGGCAATTTTTCACCAACTCAGACAGGACACACGTGGCTGAGCATTTCCTTGGAGTGGGAGTTCGCTCCCTACTGCTGAAACAGCCAGAAAATGCAGAGTGGCCTTCCAGACTCTCCCCACATACCTGTTTGTCATGTACCAGCAAAGGCTAACTGAGCCTGCTGATTCAGCAGAACTGCTGCGGTGCTGTTAGTGACTGGGTCCACCTGTCCAGGGGAAGGACTGGTTGTGCAGTTCAGAGGCTTTCCTATGTCCTTTTTCTACACTTTCTAGCCCAATCTCCTTCATTTTTGCCAGGCCCATCACTGGTTGCATCACCGGGACTGTGCAGATGGGAGTGGGTAGATGGAGGGCTGGGTAGAAGGGGTGGCATGAAATGCAACACAGTCTTGTGTTCTCGTTCCTCCTCATCTTGACTTTTGCAGTCTCCATTCTTTACCCCAAAACATCTTTCAAAGAGGAATGTGGGAAGGAAAAAAGGAGGGAGTGAGGTCCTGCAACCCTGCTCGTATCCAGTGAGTTTTGAAAGGTGCAGAATTAGACCAAAAGACAGCTCTTCTGCCAATGTAAGTTGGCCTTGCTCTACTAACTAGGACAGCTGAGGATCTGCCCTTGCACCTTGTTGGGGTGGTCTTCAGCATAAAAATAAATGATTAGCTATGTAATGAATGAATATAAAGACAGATGGTGAAGTATACTTCTGTTGGTACTTGCATGCCTTTGTTTAAGAATACAGAAAAAGGCCCTGCGGTGATGAAATGCAGACGGGAGCGTGATGTTATCTTGCACCTATAAACCTCGCTCTGAGTCCACTGGTGGCCACTATCCAGAACTGCTGAGTTCAGACACACTGGCTTGTACTAAGTAGAAATGGCGCTTTCAGTCTTCAGTAAACAGCATTTTTGCCGCAGGGCCCAAATCCTTCAAACATTTGCCTAGGTAATTGTCTGTTTTTGCCTTCTAGTGTCTCATCATCAGCTTATCTGTAAGTTCAGACTGGCTAAATGAGCATGTGAGGATGGGGAAGAGCTGCTGGAGGATGGGGGAATAAACCATTTCATATTTAATTCACTGGCAGGAGACACTAATGTGAGTGCAGCTAAGCGATCATTTTAGGATCACGTTGGGGAAAAAATGAGTAATACAGCATATTAATTTAAACAGATTAAAGAGCTGCACAAATAAATGAAGGGGGGTTTGTTTTATTTCTCTGGCAGTCCCAAAATATCAACAACTGCAAAACAACAACAGCAAATATATAATTTCTGGTTGAATTTCAATGAATTGTGTGTTGCCAATTTTTAAAATTGTGAAAATGTAGACAAAAAATATTTCAATTAGGGCAATTTCTGAAGTTGTTTTTTTTTTTTCCCTGACCAAGCCAACAATCTGTAACCTACAATAACCTTGTTTCTTGCCATCACATTGAAATTTTACATTAAATGTAAATGCCTTCTTTGGTCTTACTTTTACTGTTACTTAAATAATTATTTAATATTTGCTTACATGTCATGATTATGTTTAGCTTTGAGATAGTTTTTTATACAGGAAAAAGTTCCTTTTGCTTATAATGATTACTTGTGATCTTACTCTCCATGCCACAGTTGTCTAAAACTGCTCAGTTCAGCACATTCAGTGGAGTTTAGCTGTGTTTAGCTAAGTTTCTAAAAAGTTTTTGATGTGTCAGTGTTTCATAGGTTTGCAACTGCTAACAGACAACAATAATTTTACATATTTCTGAGCAGACAGGCTAGTCACAGGGTGTAATTTGAAAAGAGGTTATAGCAAGCTAGACTTTTCAAGCCGTTCAGAAGTGTTTAGTATATTAAAAGTTAATTTTTAAGCTGTTTAATAGAGAAAGTGAAACAAAACTGTTATTTGTGTAAAACATCACACACTTCCTATTCCAAAAAGAAATCTTCCTCAGTGTAGCAACACAACAGCTGTTTGTTGGTTAATACTGGGAATTACTTTATTTCTTCCACACTGGGACATTTTGCAACATTTGACATGTGTTGACACTTCTTTTCTATACTGGATTACAATTTTCCTTCAACACTGTTATTCCTTACTCCACCCATTCTGGTAGCACCTACGTGCACACAAACCAGAAATTACGACTGGGATGTAGGTACACAAAATTTGGGGCCGCAGCGCACACTTCCAAGTAGCCTGGTTGTCCCGGGTCCCCTGCAGGAGGAACTCCAGGAGAAGGGGCAGGGAGGTGTGCGGGAGTTGGGGCATCAGCAGGCTCCCCCCAGGTCTCCTCCAGGCATCACTGCCCTGATAGGTGGCACAGGCGCATCCCCCCTGTTGGGGGCAGACCCCTCTCCGACCGCCCCGATGGAGAGTCCGTGTCCCGGACATTGCTGGCTGAGCCCTGCATGTTCAAAGCCCTGCACCTGCTTATTCAAGGGTCTCGGTTTTGGCACCTTGCTTTGGAAGGACTGCCGAGGGGCTTCAGCCCTGCAACAGCTTCTCTGTGTGTTGATTTCCTGAGTTTCTGCTTGGCATCTTCAGTAGCACTAAAGAGAGAAGCACTTTTAACTTCAAAGCTTATGCTGCCTCTATCTTGTGCCCTTCAGATTTAGATCTAGCTTGCTCTGAAATCAAGCAGTGTAACATTTAAATATGGCCAGCAGAGCGACCGTGCAAGCTGAGCTGGACCTAGTGCATGTTTTGAGCACTTCTGCTCCCGCAACAGTGGCAAAGGGTTGAACACAGAGATGAGTCTTTACCTTCCTTTTATTCCTTCTTCCTCTGTCTGTACTTCTCCAGCCCCTCTGATTCAGGGGGGGAGTCAGGAGATGTCCTGCTGCCACCCGCCGGGGCCATAGGTCGGGTGGAATTGGTGATGGCCGCAGCGCGGCAGGATGCTGCATTCCTCGGCTACACAGCAAGTGCCAAGGGATTTCGTAAAGGAAGCAAAGCATTTCTTAAACGGTATTTTAAATGTATTTCTGGACTGAATGCCCCTGACAACCCAGTGAGTTGGGGCTTTCAGCACATACTTCTGGGCTTGACTCATTTTCCATTTCAGTTTTGCAGATCTCCTCAAAACCAGCTTGACAGTTTAGAGGAGCAGATCATTTAATAGAGTTTTCAACAAGTCCATTTTACTTTAGTACTGTAATGAGCAACAGTTTCTTAGTTACCTCCTTTTTAAAAAAATCCATGCATCGTTCTAAGTCAAACTGACTTTACAAATATATGTTCACATGAAGAAGACCTTATTTCACCTTGTAAATCAAAGCTGCACTCTGGAGAGAGGTTTCATACCACTGGGCTCAGTATCATTTTTCTCAAGGTGACCTCAGTTGTTAAAGTATGAAGGTTGCATTTGATATGTCACTTACTTTCTCTAAGTCAATAAAATGAACCAGTGTGTCTTTAGATCATCAGAGATCTGCTTATTACCAAAAGTTGTTTTAATCCTGATTTGTGTTGGAATTTAAAAGAATCCAAGCAGATTTCATTTTCCATCCTGAATAAGGGTTTGGAGGGTGATACTCCACTGTGTGTGCAGAGTGCCCCTGGATGAATTCTACTTTATTAGTTTATAGGCTTTCTTCTGAGCACTTGGGATGAGATCATGAAAGTGTAAATGACTGTTATCTTCAAAGGCCTCTTTTATACTGACAAAACTCCACCTTACCGACTTGTATTAATAATCTATTGCAGTCCTAATTAGTTCACATCAAGGTCAGTGTTTTGTGGTGGATAAAATGACTGTAAGCTCCAGAGAGTAAGTTTCTTCTTCCACTACTTTCATGTTGAAAAAGAGGAGGGAGCACTGAAAGTGTAAAAGAAGAGATTGATGAGGACTTTTTGTTTATCTGTAGGCTAAAGAACTTTAATATGGAGTAATTAGTTCACATCATCAGGAGCAACCTGTAAGATACCTGAAGCCACATTGTAGTCATCCCTTTATCACTGTGGCCCCCAGTGGACTGCAGAGACTTCCTCATTCAACTCTGCTCTTTTTTTAATGGCGTCGGTTTTCCAGTGGGAATAATCCAGCCAAAGAACTTTCAGCCTCATATTTAATTGTCTCGAAATGTAGACACAAAGCTAGGAAATGCTTCACTGTAACACGACCTCATGACTGCCTTCTCGAACACCCTAAGGCAGAGTCCCGCTCAGGCAATGGCTCTGGGGCTGGGCACCAGGGTATCAGCAATCCCCTCGCAGGACCAGCAGGGTCAGGTCCAGCCCACAGGCATGGAGGGTATTGCCCTAGAGAGGAAGGTGCGGATAATCCTCTGTCTGCAAGTAGTGACTCAACGTGACTTCCAGGTCCTGGCCCAGGAGATATCTCTCCACTTCCTTTGGTCTTGCTCCACCCCATGAAAGAGAAACTTTGGAGGTATAACCAGGCTGGGATTCATTTCACCTAACTTTAGACATCCGTGTTTCATGTGTCTCTGTGTGACACAGTCATCTGGTATCCCTGCGATCGGGGAGAGAAACAGCTGTTCTTCGGGTGTGATTCACCCGCCTGCCTTGGCTTAGATGTCTCCCTTCGGATGAAATGACTTGCACCCCACAAGCGTCTCTTTTACCTTGTTGGCAATAAAGTCTAGAGTCTAGACAAGTAGCTCAGAGGTAGACACCTACATTGTACATCTCTCAGGTGGGATGAATCCTCCCCTGAGAGCCAGGACACCAGGAGACAGCATTACACTTTGTACACAATTAGCACCATAGTTCTGTGTCTGCATTTCCAGGGCATGAAATACCTGCCCAAGGCAGGCTGAAAGCAGCTGCTCTCACCAGCAGCAAGGTAGTGAGGTGGGCTAATTGACCTGCTTCTCGGTGAACATTGTACCCACCTGAGCCCTACGCTTCAGGTAGAACACTTTCAAGATGTGAGCTAACTAGGACAAAGTGGATACATCTACCCCAAGCTGTTTTTACAGGTGAACTTTCCCCGCCGGGGTGACATCAGGTAATTCGCATGTGCTCTGACTCAGCCAAGCACTGAGCTCTGTGCCCCGAGTGCTCTGCTGAGCTGGAGCCGTGCTTTCTGCATGCATCAGTTCTCCGTCTGCTAGAATGAGGATTGCAATAACACCCTTCCTCAGAGGGCAGCGTGAGGATCAAGGAATTAATTAGCTGGGAGGCGATCACGTACTAGTGAGGTTCAGGGAAAGGCACAGAGGAGAGCAGTAGCTGGGACCTAGAGCAGCAGAAGGGAGAAGCTGGGGAGAGGACAAGCGGGATAGGAACAGAGGTGCTCTGTTGTCCGGCAGGGTTTGTCATATGGACCCTGGCAGCAGGTCAGGGGAAGCTGCCACAGTCCCCATACGATTCCCCTCCAGACTTGGAGAGACGTGATTTCTAGGTGAATTTACCGAGATGGACAAGGGAGCAGTAACACGCCCCATAGGTCCCATCCCCTGGTGCCTGTACAGGTCACCATAGATCATACGCCCTCCCAGCAGCACACAACCTGCTCTCTCCCTAGTGCCTCAGAAGTGAGAGGAAACCACAGTGCCAGGCAGCAAGTAGACAAGTGTGTGTGCATGTACACACGTGTATGTGTACATACACGTGTGTACGTGCTTGTACTGGTATCCTTCTGCCCAAGCCATGGGGCTCTCTGCATCGCATCACCTCTCAGGCTGGGCACAATATGATGAAGGGTGAAGTCTGCTCACCGCCAACATCCACATGGTATCTGTCCCTGATTTCCTCACTGTTTCAGTTTGTGCTTTAGCAGTACGCTTAGAGATAGGGAAGAACACTGCAGCAGCATCAAGTCTGGCGGCATGTCTCCTCCAGGGGAGCCAAAAGAGTGGAAGGTCAAGGTTGAATTCTTTTACTTCATTCCTTATTGATGCGAAGAGGGAGGGAAGAGGAGGATGGGTGGTGGAATGGAGTCTCCCTCTTGAACAAATAACTGCAGCTCTCCAGGGTGACTCATACCTCTGAAGACAAAGAACAATGCATCTTCAATTTGCAAAACTCAGCTTTCCAACTTCTGCATGTCACTGGCACCCAGAGACTTTGCAGTTTGCCCATAATGCCATCACGTTCTTCAAAGCAGCAGTGACGCCAGCCCAGAAGGAGTGTGCTTACTCAGGAGGAGAGATGGTTTATATTTCATTTGAGCAGCTTATGTACTAACCTGCTAGGGCAGCACATAACGTTGATTGTGAAATCAGAGTTTTTCACAGTTTGGTATTTGGAGTTGTCTGCACTTCCTGATTCTGGCACCAAGTTAGCAATGAGACCTGAGAGGTTTTTTAGGTGACCCCTACCCCACAGCCAGTTGCCATTAACTAAAATGCTACTTGTTTATTTACAGAGCATTATGCATATACGGTTCTGCTAGTCTAGGCAGCTAATTCAGGCAGCTTTAAACTGGATGGAATACACACTTCTCCTTCTATCTCCAAAATATACACAGCTAGAACAGGTCCTTTCTCCTGCTGCCTTTGGTGTCATCTCCAGGTATCTTACTGTCATTGGAGCACTGACTTTCTTGACATGGACATGAAAAGAGTGAAAGAAATTCAAACAAACCATTAGGATGTATTGTTTGGTTTTCTCCCTTCCCTGCCATCTGTTTCTAAAGAAAAGCTAGCAAAACATCTTCATGTAAGACCTCAGTCTTTCACTACATTCAGCACTGGAGGACTGATATTCTCAGAGGCACTGGCAGATTTGCATAATTTTTGTCCTCAAGACCCTTTCTAGTGCAGTGCTGAAAAGAAACGAGGTAACACAGAAGATGAGTCAGGGGTAGATGATGCACAGAAACTGAATGCAAAGTACTGAATGAACAGTAGAAATGGTGCTCTGCACCCCAGCACCTAATCATACCACTCTTTGTCTGTGGTTTGCCATGATCTTTACTATATGCTCAATCCTTCTCAGGGGCTGGTACCCTCCTGTATATCCATGCAGCACCTAGCATGCTTTAGGAATTTCTGCATCAACTCTAAGCACCGCAGCTAGAGCAAACAGCCTCAGCAACTGGATTTTGAAAAGTTTCTGCTTGAGGCTGATTTTTTTCTTCTTTATTCTCGAGAGTGCGATGCCTCAGTGTGGAGAAACTGCCTCATTCTCCTAGCCCACAGGCAGACTTTTAGAGGCTCAAATGCCTCTAGAACTTCTCTAGCCTTTGCAATGCTTCACAAAACCACAGTAATACTGAAATAAAATGAAAGCAAACATTGAGGCAGGAGGTCATTGCCAAAGATGTCTCTCCCGGGGAATAGCTGGGGATTTGGGTGGCTTTTCCACCCCCTCCCCACCTTAAAAATTTCCAGACACGCGACATATCTGTCACTGTCGTTCTCAATCAGAATAAGTCCTGTCACCTGTTAGCAATCTAAAAGGGGCTTTTCAAGGCTGTGGAGAGGAGTGAATGCTCATCTCCTATAAATTTCCAGTAGAAATTAGAAGACTTTGAAAAACTTTCCCTGCAGGCAAATCAGAGCTCGCACCCACCTCTGTGAAACCTGCAGGTCTCCCAGCTGTTGCACTGGGAGGTGGCTCTGTGGTGTGACAGTGGTTTCCACAGCCTGGCACACAGAGGGAAACCACCCTGCAGGGTGAAGTAGCTGCTGGTGGAATTTTACAGTTTGTGCTGTAATTTTCCAGCTCCTCATGTTCCAGTGCTGAGAGGTATGAGAATACCAGCCTTGTGCGGCTGCTGCCACTGCCAGTGATGAACTTGTCCTTTGGAAAGTCCCCCTTATTTAAGCTACTGACTAATTCCTTCAGCTGCTGGGAGATGACACACCTTTTCGCGGTGCTGCATTGGGCTGAGGATTTGCTGGGTCCTGAGTGAGGGAGGGAGATTGAGTCATTTCAGATGCCTTGCTTCAGAGAGACACTAGGTCAGACTTATGCAGGAACCATATCACGGTCCCTTGTGCTTCTCACACCTTCACCTGCAGCTGCTGGGGCTAGGAGGTAATGCAATAAGGCAAGCAGGAAGAAGAGGCAGAGACAGGCATGTAAGAGGTGTTGGCAAAGCGGGGAAGGAGGAAAGACTGCGTTGAAGTTTTTAGGCAGGCGGCATCTTTCTCTTGAGCACAAAACTACCCAGAGTATTTCTGTGCTCATAGTCCGTTTCCTCTATTAAGCAAGACACCTCTCTGAATGAACAAGTCTCATCAAGACCATTCCTGCCTTACACTCAAAGGAAAGTAAAGTCACACTATAAAAAGTGTTTCCCTTTGGAAAGATTAGCAAATCAGACTCGGG
>NW_010973138.1:5339218-5340960 GCF_000737465.1 Haliaeetus leucocephalus
TGGACAAATCCCAGACTCAGAAAAGCCTTTCAAAGCAGTTAAGGATCCGACTCTCTCCTTGTCTGCCTCCGAGTTTGACACCGGTAAACTAATCCCAGCTTTCATTCACCCCATGTCTTCTGCCAGTTGCTGCCTTTAAAGTGCTTGCCAGGATGGTAGAGGAATTGCAAAGCTCGATGCTATGCGACTTTTGGGGTTTGTTGCGTATGACTGACAGAAATTTTTGCAACTTGAGAAAAAAAGTCTGGCAACAGCAACGGATATTTCGCAATTCATCTTCATCTCGCTGTGCCGAGGATGGGGGGATTTTCACTGACATGGATAGTGGCTAACTAGCTGCTCAGTACTCGGGGCTGCCTCCTTTGTCTCCCCGGACCCTGCCTTGGGAAAAATCACTTGTAGAAGGTAGTTTGTCCAGGTAATCATATTTTCAAGCAGGCAGGTGCCATTTCTGAGGCAGAGGGGCGAGGGAGGAGAGAGGACATGCAGGCAGCCCACGTGCAAGTGCAGCCCAGCAGAAAGGGGAAGGTGGAAAGCGGGCAGCCTGGCTGAGTCAAAGGCATACCTGCTCCCTCCCGGGCTGCTGCCGGCTTCACCGCCATCCCGCCTTGCGCCACGGCGTACTGACTCACATCCTGCTGCTCCTTTCTGAAGCTTCCAGGAACATGCTGTATCATACTGAGATTTGGCCACGCAGCGCCTCTTGGCTGGGTGCAGGCAGCAATGTCTGACCTGCAGTGACACACGTAGAACCGTCTCTCTCTGCGCTCCAAAGGGCATAAAACAGATTCAGAGGTGCACGGGATCCAGCTCAGCGCAAGCCAGGCGCGTCCACATAAGTATTTTCCCTTTCGGCTCGTAGGTGCAGTGGGACCTCTTATCTGATTTGAATTCGAAGCTTAAACCTTTTAATAGGGCTAAACTGAAGTATTTTCTGATCAGAATATAAAATCTTGCAGGGGTTTTCTTTTAGGCAGCCTGGTATGGATTGTTATATTTGTTATATAGAAATGATGAGGTGAAAGATATTTTTGCTGTCATCTCAAGCAACGTCCTGATGTGGTACGATGAATCACTGCATTTCCACTGAAACTTGCAGATTTATACCTTCCAAGTGCCTGACAGCATCACAGCATTTTCTTTTGGAGGGAGAGGGGGTGTTGTCTTACATTTTAAAGCGTGTGCCCCCTCTGAAAAAGAGTCACGTCAAAGCAGCATCCCAGGACTTCGTGTTTATTACGTCCCAGTGATTTCTGCGTCCCGTATGCTCAGGATCAGTTCTACAGACGAAAGGATGTTGCGTGCGAGCTCAGGAGATATGCTGTGGTTTCGACTGAGGTCTTGACCCATCCTCTTGTGCTCTGAGCACGAAGGGAGTTCTTCTCTTTTTGTACTTGGCTATGGGTAACAACTCTGGAAGCCAAAACACGTCCTGTGTCACACTAGGACAACTCCACTGCCTGGCAGGTGCTCGTTTGCCCTGCTGAACCGTGCCGGCCCTGCTGAGCCAGGCTACCTTCAGGTCTGGGCGTACGTGTCTCCCCCGTGCTCCTGGAGAAGCCCCGAGCCCCGAGCTGCCCCTGGGAGAGATGCTACCTCTGTGCGGTGACCGCGCAGCGCTGCAGCCAGGCTAGCGACGAAGAGGCGTCAGCAGAGGTCGTGCGGAGGGCTGCGGCGGCTCCGCCGAAGCGCCCGCTCCAGCGGGGTCTCTCGCAGCGCGGGCGCCGGCGGCGGCGGGGCCG
>NW_010973138.1:5341038-5362044 GCF_000737465.1 Haliaeetus leucocephalus
GCCCGGGGCGCGGGGAGCCCGGGGCTCGGAGCCGGGCGGCCGCCGCTTTCTGCAAGGTCTCCACTGCCACCTACTGATAGACCCCGCTGGCCGTGGCATCTCTCGGCGAGAGCGGCGACCCGCCGCCCTCCGCCTCCTCCGGGTCAGGCTTTTAATTTTCCACGGCGAAAATGGCCGGGAAAAATGCTGAATGGTAGGACCGGGGGGAGCGTCGCGGAAAGGGGAGGCCGGCTTGCTTTTTTCGCCGGGTCTCTAACCAAAGCTTGTTTCGTCAAACTGTTAAACGTTATGCAACATTTGTGCAGCTTAATTACAACTTTTTAAAACAAGCCGAACGCAACCTTTTTCGCGGCAATAAAACATGACGAGGCATGAAAGATGGTTCAATACTTTCTGCTTAATAGCTTGTTAGGCATGAGGCTAGAGGCCCAGAGCTCGTGACTACACAGCAAGGTGTGAATTATTGCACCATAATTCTCGCCCCGGAGTGCTTTATTGCAATTAATAACTGTTTTCATGTTTTAAATACATTTTCTCACACCATAAAAAGCAGAAATGGAAAGTACTTGCTAATGGGAGAAATACTGGGAGGATTCAGCGCAGATTACCAACTGGAGCAACTTCCTTGGTTTCATGCTATTTTTGATCTGCCTTTAAATGATTTTGGAATCCTGTTTGGTTTTAAAACTGTATGGACCCAAAGCCCTGTTACTTCCCTTTGTTGACGCAGCTCTCCCTGCAAATCTCTTCACAGACATTCTGAGTTGGCAAGCAACTCCCATTTATTTGCAGCATGTTTTCACCAAATTAACTTCAGCCACGCAAAGCCACACATTCAGTTCCCCACGCCAAGCTACTAACTTCTGAGATATGCACCTCTTTATTTTGAAAGCAGAAAAGAGATGGATTCAGAAAAAGTTTGCTGCCTTTTTGTGTAGCCTAGTCCTGTGGCAAACTTGAACCCATTCCAGTTTAATTTTGGGTAACCCAAAAGCTGAAGAAAAGCAGATAGCACCAAAAAAAAAAAAATGCTATTTGAGACCCTTGATCCAGATCCTACTGAAGGCGCTGAAAATGCAAACCTTGCCTTTACTGGGAGCTGTGTCTGCCTCTTGATACTGAAATGGTGCCATAAAAATGCTATTACAGTGATACTTTTCTCCACTTGTTATTAAAAAAACGTGAAGGTGATGCCTGGGGTTAGTCAGCACAACTTGCTTTAATATGTGTATATAATATAATGCACTACATTAACTTCACTGAATAGATTGCAACTTGCTAACCAGTCTGATGTCAAAAAGCCAATCTTTAAGAGCAAATACAGTGATTGGGAATACAGGTACCAAGATGGAAAATTGATTGGGAGTTTGAACTTTCACTTATGAAAGACTTAATGGGATGAGGAGATTAATAATGGGGGTCTCTTGGGCTGTCTGTCACTGTTTCAAGTACCCCAGAGGTCAGTAATAACAGCAAATGGAAGAGGCAGGTCAGATACCTTGGTAGTCTCTTTCCGGATGTTACTAGACAAGTACGTGGTCCGTTATCCGGTTTCCAGTTGGGACACAGCACAAAGCTAATTCTAGTAGCACTAAAAGGAAGAAACCACACTTCAATTTAGGCTTGTCAGTGTTTAGCAAATCCGTGACAAGGTCTTGCTTCCTCTTCTGCCACTGAGGCAGCTGCTGCAGCTTTTTCTGCATCTTCGTACTGTTGTTTCTTTGTTTATTGCACTTGGCACTGTTTTACGGACCAGGATCCCATGCATGCTGGGCAAAGTACAGAACAAAAACCATGCCCCTTGTCCTGAAGAGCCAGCAATGTAAGAAACAGGAGAAAAGTGGCAGACAGAGCTGCCCAACCACGCAATGACAGTTTGTAACAGGAGGAAACAGACGGGGCGCTCCCTCCTTTCAGCCTGAAAAACAAGGATGGGTGGCAGCACCCCCTTCGCACATACTCAGATCACTCTGAAGACAGACTTTTCCCTTCTTCTCTGCAGTGCTGACCTAAGGACAGAGCACCTGGAAGCAGGTGGTAAAACATTTCCAGCCAAAGGGGTTCCGTGGCTTCTGCAGTGACAGTGTTGCGCAGAGCCCTTGAGAGAGGTGACAGGGGAGGCTCTGTCACCTGTGGCATCAGCCTTGGCAGAGCACATCGAGGGCTCCCCAGGCAGGAGGACCGGCCGAGGGAGTTTCCATCCCTGGGCCGGGATCTCTCCAACGCACAGATGATTCTAGTACTCGGCCGCATTGCTGAACTGAAATCAATGGGATGGAGTACTGAAATAAGGGAGTAATGATTTAACTAACCCCATTTTAGAACTGGAACACACAGTGTCGTACCATTGCAACACTTGCTCTGCCAGTGCTTTGTGGTACTTATCCTAATGCTATCCCTGGAGACTGAATTCCCTCATCTGTCTCCCTGTCATCTTTAATAAACACTGACCATATATTAACAATGAGATGATGTGGTAATTCAGAATAAGACAGGCTTTGTGCCTATGTCTTTTTGTTTGTTTCTACTGAAGTCCATTTAATCTGATTGGATGTTGCTTTTAAAACAGCATGAGTCAACTGAATTTATTTTTAAGGTAGTCTGCCTGAAAAAAAATTAAATATTAATAATATCTGAATTTGAATATGTTACTCAGCAGAAAAATCTTTACAACACTTTAGTCTATTCTGCAAGTGACTTCACTAGGTATTTTTTAAAAGCTTGGAGTTTTGTATAAATCTTCCCTTCTAAACACATGAAACAAACAAAATGTAGAACTCATCTCCATAAAGCACAACAAAATAATAATTTCCAGATGGGCTTTCTGATGGAAGATCAAAGTCCTTCATCTCAGACTTGGGAAATTTCCCTTCCATGCTGGTATCAGTTTTATCTGAATGCAGTTCATCCAACATTTGTTTTTTTCGAAAAGGCAATTAGCTAGATAAAGCTGCAGGAGAATTCTCTTAGAGCTGAAGAAAATAGAAAATATTTTACTAAAAATAGTTCAAAAAATCTGGGTAGGTAAGGGGGGAGGAATCTTTCTCACTTTGATTTACACAAAAATCAGACTTTTCTATACACTGAAAAATGCCAGCTTCATATGCAAAGATGAAATAAGCAGAAAAGAGTTGTTTCTACATTGGTGCAACTGGTTTGGTCAAACTCCCTGCCATGCATCTCTGGTTTCAAATGTCAGCCAAACTAGTCGTGTGGCTAGAAAATCATAGGTTCGTGTTTTTCCATAAATGTTTTATGCATCTGTGCATTTTGAGATTTTGCTTCCAAGAAGCAGCAGTTTCTACAGAAAGCCTGTACTCATAGGGTGTCTGCATTTTCAGCTTAGCAGTGCCATAGAGTTTGTGTAAGGCTTTCTGTTTCTGAAGTTCAACCACTGCTAGTAGATGTACCCATCACTCTGAATTGTATTTCTGTATTGTAGCGTATACAAAATAGATGTACAAAATACCTGTTCATTTCATTAAGTCTGGGATTTTCAAAAGATTGAGGAAGTCAAATTCCCCAGTCCTATTCATCCACTGAGGAGGCTGCCTTCTGGAGGACACTAGTTTCACTCTCAATCTCCATCTCTCTCTCTCTCCCCGCCACCCTCCCTGCACACAAAATGTCCATCTTGTTTTTCTCTCTTTACATGCTTGCACAGAAACACAGTTCAGTATTTTTGTCTCCTTGGTGCCGTGCAAGACATGCCTTTTTGGCTAACAGGGCTGGAAACACACAGCCTGAAACATGAATGCATCTCAGCAGTGAATAGTCTTTCACCTTGGAAAGCTTAATCTGCTTTTCCTTGATCGCTTTTCCCTGCCCGCCGTCAATGTGAAATATCAAAAAGCTTCACAAGAAAAAATCAACCGATCAAAACTCACAGATGCACAAATAATATTTTAGAAAGCAATTCATCTGAAGGTCTCTTGACAAAAGGGATTATGGAACTGAAATGTAATTATCTTGGCATTTAAGTTTCTGTTTCCACCATGTGGTTTGGGTCACATATTTGATTGCAAAGTTTTATCATTCAAAACAGCCTATAGGTCTCTTTTTCATTGCAGACACAAGGCAAGTACAGCCATCTCCACCATGGTCCTACGACCAGTCCTACCAGTACCTGGGCTCCATTGCCACCCCCTCCGTGCACCCCGCCACACCAATATCACCAGGCAGGGCTAGCGGCATGACATCCCTCACTGCAGAGCTTTCAAGCCGGCTGTCAAGTAAGTATCTAAAAGTTAGTCCCCCCGCACCAGGCCTCACCAAAGCCGCGAGGCTGACTCCAATGCAAACCGGTTGCAATATCCTAGGGTGCTGCCGCAGCTTTTCTCCAGTTGCAGTGAAGCCTATTGCAGGCCCTCTGCAGCAAGCCTTCTCCAACACTTTGCTGGGATTTGTGCAAAGAGTAAAGAAATACGGTTAGGGGCCCAACATATCATTGTCAAAAAAGAAAAAAAAAAAAGAGGAGAAAGCAGCCCTTTGAAGATGTATGGAACTATAAAAATAGAGTGCTGAAGACCTATCGTATGTGCCAAGAAATGAATGCCACAGGTATTTCAGTTCTGTTTCCTTCCCTCGCTCTAAATTCAGACCAGAGCACAGCAGGTTATGGGTGGACACACTGACTGCAGGATGGTCAGGTTTGACATTTTAAGTGTTGCACTGGATTGTCTTGTTACATCTTCGTCAAATTGTACTGCAGAGCTTTACAAGCCAACATAAAAATATAGCATGGAAGTGAAAGCTACCCCCCTGGTTTCCACCATACTCAACTGACCATCTGCTGACTCTAACCCACACATATTGAACCAATATGTGTGTGTTCAATAGCAGGAATTTTCTTAAAATGAATGAAAGCCATATAATTCAAATTTGCACACGGCTTTTACAAAAATATCTTCTTTGGCCGCACATATTGCTCTCATTTGAATACTCAGAGCTTCTTCTAAGATCAGAGAGAATCACTTGAACGTGCGCCAGCCTGTCCTATTGTTGTCATGTAGAGCCTGCTTTGAAAGAGTCACAGGGACGATGCCTACCAAAAGTAAATTATTTGTTAGGCCTGGGTGCTAATTACATCTTAGAGATAGCTGAAAATACAGGAAACCTTTCAGAAGAAAAATAAAAAAGGCAATTTCTTGTTTTAAAAGATGTCTATAAAAATTCTCATTCTTCATTGACATGCTCTTCTTTTAAAATGAAAAGTCTCCTTTTTACTTTCTCCCCTGTGTTTCCCTCCCTTTGGACACCTTTCCACTGGCAAAATGCAGAAGCGGAGAAAACGGAGAAGGGTGAAAAAAACATCTTCATAACAACCAGAAAATTTCAAATAAAACAAATAATTTCATCAAGTTTTTTACTTAGAAAAGTGATTTTTCTTGACAGAATTGTTTGAACTCAATATTTACCAGCTATTTTGATTTTCAAACCCTATACAGGGGTGCCTGATGCATGTGTACTTGTAGGGGTAGATACGTGAATCGGGCTGAACGGAGATGTTAATCAGATTTTACCTTTACCAGTATGGCAACTGAGGTTGCCTTCAAATGAGTGAATGCACTCAGTATTGAAATGCAATATTTTTTGCATTGCCATAGTGCCCAAATGTCAACATTGTGTACCAGGGCCCTTACTGTGCTGCTGCGCATGGTATGAGCGCCAAAGGCTTCCATGGTGGCTGCCCCCAGGAGTGCACAGTCTTAACAGAAGATAGCCTGTATGCATGGAGTAGCTGCATACTGTCTTTTTTTTGTGGCACATGGTGAGCATGGAGGTAGAGCACCGGTGCTAGGGCTTGTCAGTGCTTTTTGTGCCTGTGGTCAACATGATTTGCCTTGGGGCAGGCATAGTTTCTCCATGACTTGTGAAGAAACCTAGAAGAGCTTCATTCCCATGCCAGCATTCTTTCTTTCCTGTCTTAATTCTGTACATGGGGGCTCATCTCTACACATCTTAAGTGGTTTTTATAATGCTTCCAAAATGTTACTTCTATATTAAACGTCATTCAGTATTCCCAGAAAAATCTTTCACAGTATTTTCTCCCTAATCCCATTACTGTCACATACACTTGTTGTCTATCTAAGAAATTTCTCCTTGTCAGAACAAAGAGCAAATCTGAGAAGTTTTTTAGCCCCTACTATCTAAAGACACAGTGCCTCAAAAGAAAAAGCAAAGATATGGGACATCCTTGAAACACCTTGACATTAAGTCTCATTATTCTGCTTTTTGCCAAACTGGGCAGAAGAAACTCTCATCTGGTAAGTGATGTGTCCAGGCAGTTTCAAGAAGTTTGATTACTTTCTCAGGAATGAGGTGTGGAAGTACCATTTAAAATCTGGCAGGTTGTCAGATGCCATCTTCAAGCTTAGCTACTCCGAAGCTCCTGCCATTCCATATCATAGTGTATCTTGCCCTGTTAAATCTAAAGGTGCTAGCGTTTAGGGGAAGGAAATGTGTTCAGGGGTCCCATTAATCTTCTGGAAAAAAATGGAACACAAACTCAAAAAGGAAGCATACAGCATGCGTCAGAGCTTTTCTAAGAAATTTATAGAAATTCATCAAAGTGTGCTGGCTGTGTCGTTGACGAGCTTTCACAACTTGGCGCTGCAGTGTGTCTGCTCTAGCTTTAAATCCAGTCAGAGCCAAGAGCTTTGTTTTCTCTCTGCTTCTTCTCATGAGTATTTCCTTCAGCGCATGGCTCCTCTTCTGCAGACTCCACGCCTTGTCTGACAGAAGAAGTTGTCTTCTGGAAAGATTTTTTCTTAATTATTATTGTTGTTATTTTAATCATGCATAGCTGCCAACTCTAGGGACCGACACCTTCCATTAATCTGAGTCATGATGAGGATCCTTCCTAAAGAGGCCATTATCTGCTCTGCTTGCACATCAGGGAAGGAGGCGATGGGACCAGGCATACTTCCACTGATGTCAGACAAAGCAGAGCAGAATTTGACTGTCCTATAAAACATTTCACTTAGCAGGATGAGAAAGGCTTCTAGCACACATGAAAGGAAGAAAAAAAGCCAACCTCTAAATATATCATTCTCCTTTAAAAAGGCAGTACTATTGTTGTCCTTTTTCACATACTGATTAGAGCCAAAATTTTCGGAAGTTAGTAACAATTACGTAGACATTATATGAGAACACAGATAGGAAGACCTTAAGTGAACCTGATTTATCTTGACTTCGGTAGTGTTGAGAGTCAATGGGGAACTGTGCTTCTAAGGGCTGAGAGCTGGACTGAGCCTGTGTGTGTAAACCCAGCCTGTGCACATTCGTGTACCCAAAGGGCAATCTCAGCTCCACAGAGCTTCCCATTTGAGTTGGCAAATAACTGGGTGCAAGGAGAGATTACACAGAAACTGGACAATTTATATTTAGGTCCCATCAGGGTCCCCGGTGAGTCAAGTGATGCTGGGCAAGGAGCTTGAGATCTGTGTCCCACTTCCCCACGCACCCGTTGAGGACGAGGACACTCTAGAAGTGTACATAATTGCATGTGCTGTAAGGTCTCTAAGAGCGAACGCATACACGTACACAACAGAGCAAGAGCTTGGCACTCCACTTTAATTGCTGCTTTACTGAAATTAATCCAAAACATCCAGATCTATGAGCATTACAATGACTGCATTAGAGAGCTGATGAGGGATAGCTCTGTTCTGGCCACTTCGGTTAACTGTAGACCAGAGTTTGGATGTTGGTTATCGCCTCAAATAGGTGAACCTCCATTCTGCCAGCTCAACAGTTCTCTGTCTCCCTTCCCCACCACCCAGGTGCTTCTGACTTGACTGCATTCAGTGACCCCCGGGTGGGAATCGACCGCTCCTTCTCCGCACTCCCCTCCATCTCTGACCCTCGGATGCACTACCCAGGAGCGTTCACCTACACGCCGACGCCCGTCAGTTCAGGGATAGGAATCGGTATGTCTGCCATGTCCACGGCCACGAGATACCACACTTACCTCCCACCTCCCTACCCCGGCTCATCGCAGGCTCAGGGCAGCCCGTTCCAGACGACCTCGCCCTCCTACCACCTCTACTACGGAACCTCTGCCGGCTCCTATCAGTTCTCCATGATCTCGGGGGGAGACCGGTCCCCCCCACGCATCCACCCCCCCTGCACCAACGCCTCCACGGGATCGACGCTCCTCAACCCCAACCTACCCAACCAAAGTGATGTGGTGGAGGCAGAAGGGAGCCACAGCAACTCCCCCACTAACATGGCAACCACAGCAAGGCTAGAGGAAGCGGTGTGGCGACCATACTGAATGAATTCTAAGTAGTTATGGGTCAGGACTAATGTGCTTTCCATTTCCCGGTGCCCGTAGGTATCCCATAAACGCCCGTCTTGCTTATGGGCCCTGCCATGTTCATACATCACTTCCAGAAGCAAACCCTCCAGAAGTCAGCGCTCCCAGGAGCGGTGGCGTGTATTAGCCAGCCCCTGGCGAAGCGACGTCGCTCCAGCAAAGCATCCCTCGCAGGGGGCTGAGCTTCTGGAAAGGAGGACGCCTGAGTTGGTGGTCCGGAGGTAGCGAGGGTGGGTAGAAAAGTACCCAGTCTGTTTCCAGGCCTGTGGCTT
Source organism: Haliaeetus leucocephalus (assembly GCF_000737465.1). NCBI lineage: Eukaryota > Metazoa > Chordata > Aves > Accipitriformes > Accipitridae > Haliaeetus > Haliaeetus leucocephalus. The sequence continues at coordinate 5,349,628 of NW_010973138.1, forward strand.
TCTAACGTGCCTGGGCTTGAAGGTCTCCACAGCCCTAAAGAGAGTTTTGGTTCACTTCTATTTTTAAGACTTAAAATCTAAAAAAATCTTAGTGAGTTTACTGCATCTTATGGACATGTTAACTGTAAGGAAGTATAGGAAGATTCCCAGAGGGAAACTGTGAACGCTTCTGTTTTAGCAATGCTGTGAATGAGAGGTTTTATATGTTGGACTTCATTCTTTCTTTTTTTTTTTTTTTTTTAACCATGTTGTATATTCCAAAGAATATGGAATTTTTTATTGCTGGGGTTTTTTTGTTTTGTTTTGGGTTTGTTTTTGGTTTTGTTTTTTTTAGGATGCAGCTCATCCTGCTTTGCATCTAATTTGTTTTATTTCTCTTGGCACCTTATAAATTGCAAAAAAAAAAGATTTTGCTCTTTTTTTTGTTTTAATCATGCTTGCTTCTTTCTTGCTTTGTCAACTGAAAGAATCAGCCCCTTTTTCAATGAGTTAATTTAACTTTTTCCTCTTGGACTTTTTTTTTAATACAACGGCTACAGCCTTGGGTCATTTTCAACTACTGTACTACTTTGATGAGTTCATTGATATTTATGCTTGATATTTAGACTTTTCTTATTTGTTGATACTATTATTATTATTTAAATATGCCTATATTAAAAAAGATCAGCAATTGCCTTTTTTGGTAGCAGCCAAAGTCAAATTTATCACATTGAAAAAGGCTGGAATAACGATGGGTAAAGTGACCTCCTAATTACCTAGAAATATTGTTTACAATTATCTCACTCTTATTTTACTCCGCTAACTGGGCTCAGATCCTCAAAGGAATTTAGGTGCCCAGTTCCCACTGAAATCATTTAGGCACCAAAATCCCTGTGAATTTCTGTGCCTTCCCATCCAGTGGAGTCATCTCTCCCTACTCCTTCCTCGCTTTTGCTTCGTCACCAGTGGTGACCCTCAGGATCAGTAATCAGGATGTACATATTTCGGAAGGCAGACTCAATATTCCCTAACTAAATACATCCCTACATGGCCCCATTCTGCTCCTGAGCTTGCCTGGGCTTCCTAATAGCGCCGGTAGAGGCCTCCTAGTCTTTCAAAAGTGAAAGCCCACACGCAGTTAGCATGGCAAGGGTGAAGTCCTGGCTCCGATGGAATCGGTGTGAGATTTGCTCCCAGCTCAGCAGAGCCAAGATTTCTGCGCAGTACAAAAGCCACGTTCCAGTGCGCTGGAAAATAGATCAGTTCACGCATCACAAAATAATTTGAACCGAACAGGCTTGTCAAGCTCATCTGGAAAGCAGGCTAGCAAAGAAGGGGCCTTAATGGTTCTCCTGTCACTGTCTTCTGAGAGAAGAGGAAGAGTATTTAAAACTGGTGCATACACTATTCTGTCCTGTACCAAATATGCAAGGCTTATACTAACAGCATTTTTAATACAGAGTCGTCATCGTTGCCCATCGTTACAGCACAAACATATCAGATGTCACTGTAAAGTTTATGGCACTATTTTATTTGAGGGTTTGGTCTGAATGCAGTTGTTGTACTACTCATTAATTACAAACTGCTGATGTTGACACGTGTGCGTTCCAAATTAGTTGATTATTATTTAATGTACCTCTTAAATGAGTGAAACAATTGCAGGTCAACTCAGAGAGTATTTGAAAGCAGGACTTCAGATCAGTGTTTGATGTTTAAAAAAAAATTAAAAGGATTCAAATTAAAAAGATCCTTGGCTGCAGGCAGCAAAAACAGCTGGACTTATTTAAAACCATTTGTTTTTCAATTTTTCTTTTTTTTAATATGATTTTGCTTCTTTGTTTAAGTCAGATGCAGTAGCACTTTGGTATTGAAAAGTTACAAACTGAAGAATTTACATTGTCAATAAGGTCATTTTTGTGCAGAAAATAGGGAGTGTTTCAAGAGATCTCAGCAAAAGTTCAAAATGTTTCTGTTAAAATACACGCATGGCCTTGTGCTTTTCATTTAGTATAATATTCTTTATCACTTTCTAGAGTTTGCTCTGAAGAAAAAAGGCAGGAAACATCAAAGTTAGATCTGAACAGTTAAAAATATATTTTGGAAGTATGGAGACCTTGCTGAATACAGAAATACAGAGACCCTACCTATTGTGACATTTGCATAGTTGGAATCTCACCTCTTCAGTAGCCTAAAAAAAAGTCCTTCATCACTAAACAGTAGCTCTGTTGCAGAATCCATCTTACACATTCTCTATCGCTGTGCAATTAAAATCATCATTTACTACAGCTCTCACACCTGCCTTGTGACTGGACCACCCAAGTGCATAGTACTGTGAGTGTGAACCCAGAAGTGAGGGAGAGGAGAGGACCGCGGAGGGCAGGGCTGCTGTGGCTGGGTGACTTCAGCCCAGTGGCAGAAGGGAGGTTGATGTGGGCAGTATGCTCCCAGACCTGTCTGTCACCACAGCCTTTCTGCTAAAGCCCTGTGCCCCTTTTAGCCCACAGTATTGTACTACCCACTTTTGAAACTAAAAGATCAGGGATTCACAGGAACGGGGAGTTGGCGTCTCTTAACTTGGAGATTAGAGCCTATGTTGAATATTTGTTATGTCCATACATCTGCTTTCTTTACACTTGTCCTAAAGGTGAAGTTTAATTTTACTCTCCCTGGCGTGAACAGGATGAGAAACTGCGGAACTGGTCACCACACTTACCCTGTGTCTTTACTGACACATAAGAAAACCCTGGGCTTTCCCAGTGTCTCACTTGTGATAATTGCCAGCAACTGCACTTCTGAGTCTAACCTCCCTGTGTATGTCAAGCACAGAACACAGCAGCATCCTCTTTACAGAGGAAAAGCTAAGTTCATTGTCCCTTGTAATTAGTCTGTTTAATCACTGTAGGTTTCAGTGTATTCACACAAGTGCTTATAAGAAGCCACAGTTTACTCAAATCTATAGTTTTGCAGTGATCCCCGGTCCCACTAAGGACAGCAAAGATCTTCAAGGCTGTAAAAATGCTCTCATGTTATTCCTCTTGTATCTTAAGAGTAATTAGCACACAGAAAGAGGACATTTGGATAAAACATTTCCCCCATTCACACATCTCCAAATTACAGTGTATGAGTATATTTTTTTATATATCTATAAAGTACACATATATTTATATAGTTTTATCATCCCGGTAGCTGAATGGAATAAAAAAAAGAACTGTTGTGCTTCTGTTCACAAGTTGCAGTCAGCAGAGTGCCTTAGACATCGTCCCCTACTGAAATACAGTTAATGGCAGTCCTTACTATCAGCTTGTGTGTTCCTTTCACAAGACACGACTCATTGTCCAGATGCAGCCATATCAAACAACTTCAAAGTAAATATAGGGCCCGGCTCTCATTTGCTCTAAGGCCCATTACTTTGCTCTCAAACAACATTTATGCTCACTTCAAGAGTTCCTGCTACGCTTCCAGGGCAATGTGCAGGAGCTTTAGTACAAGGGAGAAGTGGATGCAGAGTGCATCCCTGCTACGAAGGATTTGATTTGTAGAATTATGCCAAATTATCTGCTGGAAAGGACAAAACCCCTTTCCTCCGAATGGCCCATAGTCTTTGTCAGAGTGTTCCGAATTGCCTGCACTCTTGAAACATTCATTACTGCTTTCTGGGTGACCTTTTCCATTGGTGTATTTGAAGATTCAGGAGAAGTGGATCATTCTTCTATTTGAGCAAAACACTTGCTTGTTTTCCTGCATTGTAACATTTTCGTATTTTATTTTTGTTAACCTTGCTTGGTCAGTACCGATCACTTGGCATTTTTCTCTTTGTCCTAAAAGGGTTGCATCAACAGAGTTACTTGTATTTATGTATGTAAATAGATTTCAAAAGCTTCATAGCAAAATATTTAGTGCTTGTAATTACTCGGCATTTTTTTCATTTTTCTGTGTTTTTAATGAACTTACCTTTGTGTTTGCTTAAATACTGTAGTGAGACTTATTTCTTTCTGAATTAGTTATTTTAGGCTTCAAGATTAACTACATTTTATTCACTTTTGTAAACAGTTATAGCATGGTCTCTATTCAACATTCTTCACTTTTTTGTGGTAGGGGAGAAATGAATGTGCAAAAATCTGTGGGTTATTTGTGGTATTCTGGGTTTGACAGTTACATCTTTCTTTAAAACAAAAACTAAACTTTCAGTCTGAGGTGGCCATGTGGCAAGTCTGAGAGGAGGACACAGTGGGAGACGCACTCCTATCAGAATGGCATCAAAGTGTTCAGCATTTACTGGCTATGTTTACAAAACAGATGCTGCAGCATCCTGCAACAGTCACATTTTCCCTTGACACTGTCATGCTGAACATTTCCAGAAGGGGAAACTACCATGTTCTGGAAGTTTGCTTTTTTGTTTTTGATTGCAGGGGATTTTTCTTTTGGGGGGGTGGGAAGGGAGAGGGGGCTGCTGTTTTTTTGGAACCAGATGGGAAAAGAGAATAGAGTAGTTTTTTCCCCCACTACAGGAAGTCTCTAGATACCACGTCAGAGTAGACTCTTGCTGTACATAGGGATGGCTGTGTCCAGCGCCATGGGAGAATTCATTACAACTAGCACGCAGAGCAGCTGGACTGCTGCGTTAGTTCTAATGAAGACTTTCTTTCTTTCTTTCTTTCTTCATTTCTTTCTTTCTTTGTACCACAGTTTCCTCTGTAAATTCAGTATCATAATTAGTGTGAATGACAAATAAAATGTTTGACAAGTATGCACATTGGCCTGGTGTGTTCTTTCATCAGGGAGAAAACAACTGTCTCAGAGAAAAAGTAACCATCAGAAAAAGGGTATTGACTGTGTATCACTCACATCAAAAATATGTTTCCATACTTCTTTTTTTTTTTAACTGATTTCATTCTTTTTTAACAAAAAAAGGCATTTTCCTGCTGTGGAGTGACCTGGCAAAAGGTGGGGAATCCAATAGGATCATCAAAATAGGACTGAAATGAGACTTTGCAGATAAAGAAGCCTAGTAATTGCATTATATCTCTGGCTTCTCCATTAAATTTCAATATTCCAAGGTCATCTACAGCTCTTATTTTTTTCCCTTAATCTTTTGTTCCTTGGATTGGATCCTTTTTGATATTGATGAGTTGAACCTTACTTCAGGAGCACCAAAACAGATAGCTTGAGGTCATATTTCTTATAAGATACCTTGTTTGTTTTTCTCTTTAAATAAATAATGAAACAGTAGTGTTAATGAAACATTAATATGGGGGAACCAAGCTTTCAAAATGAAAAAAAAAACCCAGAGTCAATATTGAAAGTTCAATCTGAAAGCCTCTGTATCTATGCATATGTAGATATATATATAATCTTCTAATATTCGCCCTATACAACATATCGCATTATATTAAAGAAGCTTTAAGTAGTATCCTTCTACACAATAATGTATATATACAAAGATTAACTTTCATCTACTACTCTCAGTGAAGTGAAAAACAAGCTACAAAGTAAACTATTAAAGGTGTATTTTTTTTCTGACAACTTGTCAGGTAGCACTCCATCTCTCAACTGATAATTCATATTATCTTTTTAAAATGAGGGCCAAGACACTAAAAGAAAACAGTTACTGAATTCCAGGTACCTCTTTAGAGGTTAGAAACACTAACACACACCTCTGATGTCGTTACTGGTTACCCTGCTCAGTATGACCATCTGACATTTCTTTCTGGCACAATCCCATGTTATCCTAACAATATTCCCCTTATATTTTTGCAAGGGTCTACCCTACAGATTCTTCTCCTTACCCTGTGAAACCCAAGAGTGCTTCTTTAGAGGTGGATGATGAAGTAGAGCACATATTTATTTTGTTTCTTACTTTAACACTACAGGAAAAGAAGCTACAAATAGCGACAGTCAAAACAAAAACAAAAATATTACACCCAAGGGCATCTCAACAGAAATATTTGTTGCTAGATTTTGAAGACTATGTAGAGGACATACCAGCAGATCTCTCATTTTGTGTAGGAGGGTAAGTTATCAGACTGCCATGGCCATTTTAACCGGATGCACACGAGGCTGCCTGTCCTTGTGAGAAAGGCCACATCTTTCTTTCTTGACAGCAGCAGCTCAGTCATTTGCACAGGCCAGCTGGACTGAGGTGAGTCCCTCCTAGCCCCAAGCCTGCCAGCTTTCACAGTGGTTGTGCCATTCCAGATCGGTGGCAGCCGCTCTCTGCAGGGTGAAGGGAGGAAGCACGGGCAGCTGCCCTCTCCTGCCCCTCTGTCCTCCTCCCTGCCCAGGGGAGCTGGCAAAGGGGGGAGCCTAGAGCTGATGAGCAGGCAGTGTGCGGTCAGAGCAGCCCTCTGGGATCCCTGGGCACTGGAGGTGGCCCCGCCATGCCTGTTTTGGCAGCTGAGAAAGGCCAGCTCAACCCCCCCCTCTGGCTGCTTGAGGGGGAGGAAGAGGAAAGGGCAAAGAAGGTGATGAAGACTAAGGCTGGAGGCTGCTGTTTGCGAGAGGAGGGGCTGGCAAGGGTGAAGGCAAAAGGTTGTTGACTTCTTGGTGCACCTCACACTCTGACTGACAGTTTTAATGACCTTTAATTATAAAGGCCATTGTCATGGGTGTTCTCCCACACTGCTTTGTTTGACTTGCGCAATGAGGAAACAGCCGTAAGCCAGGCTCCGGAGCAAAAGCAGCTTATTAAATACTATCAGCCTGCAAGGCACCATACAACTCAACACAGATGTCCTGGAAAGACAACACAGGTGTGTTACCTTCGGTGTACATGGCTTTTTCCCTCTTTTCAGTGGCATGTCTCACAAGACAACAGGCTTGGATTAGTGGTGCAGTGTACTGTGCCCAGAAGTGATATTCCTTTTTCTGAGCAGGCATGGAAATGCTGGTTACTGGCAAAGCATGTGTGGTCACAGAATGGACAATAAACTCTGTATTATCTGCTCTGAGACAGACCTTGTTCACAGCATTCATAGCTTAGAAGCCTATCACCACTGCAACTGCTACGATACTAGAAGACCTTGTAATGGCACTGTGGTTTCCAGACATGACTAAAATATGACTCAGTCCAGCATTGTAAATGTACCAAAAATACAATTTGTCTGTGGCCCCATATCTTTTTACAACACTGGGCTTCTTACAGGTCTGTAAGATGATTTAGGAACATGTCTCAACTATTATTTCAGACACCCCCTTCTTCTCCCTGGAAGACAGCACCTTTTTTCACTGTTTACCTTCATTGAAGGCTCACAATAACTTTGCCACTGGGATGCCCCGTGGAGCAGAACTTCTAACATAGGCAGGATCTCAGGGAAGGAATGTCCGAATTACAGCTCATCTCAACTCTTGCCTGCTGGGGGAGGGAGGCACAGTGTAGATAAAAGCATGTTTAACCCTGAGGAGAAGGAAAATAAAAGCTCAGAACCTGCAGGTCTTCATTGGAATGTCTAGCTACTGAATTAGGAAGCTTGTTTTCTGGTTTTAAGTTACAGGGACACCTAGAAGTCTCCCAGACTGGATTAGTCAGCACGAGTCACTGTCTGGGAATTGTTTGGGTTTGCAAGAGGAGGATAAAACAATTTAGAAAGAAAATCTAATACACAGATTTAAAACATAGCCTGCTTTCAGAGCAGGGAGGGGGTTAGGTCTGATTTGTGGGCTTTATAAAACACTGGCTCCTAAGGGTAGAAAGGCTGTCAAAAGAAAGAGAACCTGTTCCCTGCTGATGCAGAATTGTTTCCTGTAGCATGTAAAAAAATGCCTCTGGCTGTTTTACTTTCAAATGCCCCAAACACAGGAACATCTGTAGCTTTTCTGGGGAAGCTTAGATGGCAATCTTACTATTATCTGCTGCTACACTTGACATGTCCTGTAAGCAGAGAAGAGAGCCTGTACTCAGGGCAGCCTGCAGTTAAGTTCCTCAGGAGGTCTCTGACATCTGGGTGTGCTTCATGTGGCCACCAGGCTTATGCCTGCTGGCTGTTTAGTCCCATTTCCCTGGTTTTCTCACACCAGAATCCCTCAGGACCAAGACCTCCCAGCTCAGAAGGCAGCTCTGTTGCCATCTGCAGGGATAGCACAGGTATGATGGTGCAGGTTTCCCTGCCTTAGCAGCTCAGCAGGTGCGTGCCTGAGGAGCACTGAACCCCATGCCACAGAGCCCAGTCCGGGTATTCCAGTGTCCTCTGATACCAACAACCACTCAGCTTTTTTGTATGGCCTTCTTCAAAGGAGCCCAGTGGTCAAACTACACTATGTCTTTGCACTGGGTGCACATCACAGGCATGGAATTCCTTCAAAATTGGCTGAAAATCAGCTGATTTTCACTGAAATAGTAAAATCCCTGCATGAAGCCCCTGTGGAAACTTCACCCTTCCTCTCTTAAACGTCTGTGATAAAGAGTTGCTCTGAAACAAGGCAATATAGGTTATTTTACATGGGGAATGTTTCCTGTTTCACTGTTGCTGTGTAAAGCAGTAGTGAAATTTGCAGAGGGGGAAAGCTACTGTCCTCCTCCCTTTCTTTTTCTCTTCTGCTCCCTCCTCTAACACACACGTCTCTCATATTTCTCCAGCCTCCTGCAGAACTGGGAGCTCGGTGATGTCAGTCCAACACATGTAACTTTGGGGGAGGTATGATCACAGCCGGTCAAATGCCAGCATGTCCATCCCATGGGCATTATGATTCTGGGGCTGGATGAAAGGAAGAACAGTTGTTCTATTTTGCAACAGAAAGTCATGTTTCCAAAACTTTCTGCACACAGCAAACATCTGTCCATGTGGTCCTGAAATAATGTTCAGTAGTATCCTTTTGAAACTGCTGAAACCAAAATGATCTTGGTTGCCAAAGGTTGGAGCCTGCCAGCTTAGTTGGGAATCCTGGGCCTTCCAGGCTCTTCACTCTGTGGGAAGCAGGCAACACTGCTGATCAGCAGCAACGGTGACATGGTTGGGGTGAGTCAGCATGTTGCACCACAGTTTATCAGAAATATTTCCAACCGGCCCCAGGTATGAGTGGCCAAAAGCAAGCTCTTCCTACACAGGCATATTGGCTACTTTTCAGTGCTGTCAGGAGTGTGGCTGTGATCCCATGGCCTCACTTGGGTGACCTTGCAGACCTAAGGTGTTAAAGGGGCAGGTGTTTTGCCTTGTAGTTCTGCCTTTCCAAATGTGATCCCTTTAGTTTGACTTAATTAGTAAGATCACTTTGTAATGCCCTGTGTACTTCCTAACCTCCCTGGGTCTTTAAGCATATCACCTGTTGGAAAATATTTGTGTCCTTTCTCAGCATCCTGTAACCAAGCTTGACATTTTCTGCTTTCTGAAGTCTTACACGCACCTTAATTCTCATTAAGACACAAAGTTTTTGGGTTGTAGTTCTCTAGTTCTCCCAAGAGTAAAGTTAATAAATGAGGAGTGAATCCAGCAAAGCAGAGGTGCCTTTTAGCCACAAACGGAACACAAGAGACCTTAAAGGCTGGCAGGCTACTCTGTTTCAATGAGTAGCCTATAGCTGAATTGGTATTTGGCTTCAGCTTCTGTCTCCAGAACGAATACCTGCCAGTGTTCTTCCTCACCCTTAAAAGAACTGGCTTCTTCTCACTTATGTTTGCTTGCACTTGTTCCTCAAAGAAGGTTATGTCAGTCCATAGCCAGCAACCAGAGAGGACAGGAAGTGGGAAAGGAATGAAAGGAAGAAAAATTATGAAAATCATGAAGCATGATTTGGAAGATATAACTACAAGTATGTAGTCACTTTACAAAGCGTGTTTGTTCTCCATACATGTCTCAAGCAACGGTCTTTGGGGCAATCTTTGTTGCCATGTCTCCATTGCTGCCTGTCTCACACGAGGTGACTATTCTTTGACTCTCCAATGCCTGCTTATCAGATTTTAAAGTCTTAAGATGCATCATTCATCCACACCTTGCCGTAGCATATATACAATTACGTGGTATGGTCAAGAAGTTTCCAAGTGTCCATTCAGCCAGTGTGTTTCCATTAAAGATGAAAAAGGAATCACTCATTGCTGAGTCCCCTCCTTGGGAGTGGTGAATTTTGCCACTTTTCAAGGCTTTTGATATAACAGTGTACTGAGACATGAGTGGGTGGAAGAGAGTGAGCCCTTCAGTCACTTCTGTGAGGGATATTTTTGTGCCCTGTTTGCAACAATATCTACAGGTGTATTGAGATTTACGTCCCACAAGAAGCTTAGTGGTTTTGGTAACACAGCTACATATGGTGGAAGAGTGAGTTGTGTTTGGTCTGTCTTGTGGGGGAGAAGAGAGGCAAGTGCGAGGTCAAATTAATTCCAATTCTTTAAGTAAGCAAAATTATGTTTCCTGTCTATTATCCCTCCCACGTGGATTTTGCAACTAGGAAAGAGAAAAAAGTTCTAACAGAAAAAACAAGTTCTGTTAAAAAGAATGAGGTTTTTCATTGTCTGTTAAAGGGGTGCAAGAACAATCCCCAAAGAGTGATTTTTTTTTTCTTTTTTCCCTTCCAGTGCAGGAAGCTGTAAATAGCTGAAAAAAAGGAAAACTTTTGAAGGTTTTTCTTCCTATCCTTGATAAAACAAACATATGTTAGAGCTAAACCATTCTAGGAACTAGGTTCTCCTCTGTGATGCTAATGGAGATGGATGCTGCAAGGAGGAGAATAACCTCATCTTCTCACAGTGATTGCTCAGCATCTCTCAGAATTAAATTCCTCAAGTGTCTCTTTTCTCGTTTGTACCACCACTCACACACACTGTGGAGCATTATGATCCAGTACTCTCAGCTGCTGGTAATAACCCACCATTAGAAACTAACATGCCTCCCACAAGTTGCTTATCTCCTTGCTGGTTGTTACGGTGCTATATAAAATGCAGCTATTCCCGTACTTTTCCCCCTTTCCTGTCCATCCGAACGTCTCTCTCTCCATTTGTCCAGCTCAGCTGTACTCTTCCATCACCTCTGGTTTGTATCCACCCCTGTGCATTCTCATCAGATGTGTCTCTCAAATGAGTCCATGGGCTGTACAGACACCTGAGAGCATGATAAGGGGGTAAGCCCCTGCTGCTGCAGTAAGATGTGCCCCATCTTGGGTGCTGTTTGTAAATTTAGACTTATGTTTGCTGAGTGACATGTCTTAGCACAGAACGTACTTGACTAAGGATCTGGCCTTGGGTTCTTCACTTGCTGATGACTGTAGCAAAATCCCTTCCGTCCTGTGCCTTGGTTTCCACATCTGCAAATAGGTAGTGACACTGACCTTCTTTGAGAAGCACTTTGAGCTCCATTGATGAAAAGGTCCACAGAGAGGAGGTTGTTGTTATTGTTGTCTGCAGTTTAAAAACATGCTCATAAATCATCTTTCAGGGATGGTGAAGCAGGTTTCATTGGCTCTGGAGCTGGGTGACTGAACAGAGAAGAATTTCCTTCTTTGGCATTTTCCCCTAGTTTTAATAACTTTGAACTCTTGCTTTAGATCTTGTTTACATTAGGCTGGTTTAGTAACTGTGTGTCTCCCTCCAGCAATTGTCTCCTTCTTCCCCACCTTCCTCAGGTATTTGGTTTAGGTACCAAACATCTGACTCAGGTCTTCCTGGAGAATGGCTGAGCTGGGGTGGATGGAAGAAGGAGTTATTTTTCCCTGTTGGTGAGTGGAGGGACTTAACGGGGGAAGGAGGCGGAGGCCATGACTCTCATGGACACGGGCCCTGGGAACATAAAAAATCTAGGCTGTTACCACACCCATTTGGCCTCTTGATGAAATGTTAAAGGCAAACTGTACGGATGGCCTGTGCTAAAAATGTTCCAGTCAGAGAACTGCAATGGGTCCTTCTAAGCTTTACGAGCCGCGAGGCTGCGATGCCGGCCTTTCAGGGCAGGGAGGGGAAGGGAAGCTGCTCTGAAAGCAGCAGGTCACTCACAGCTAATACTGCCTCCGGTTAGTGACAGGCGGGCATTTATCACGGCGGGGCCCACAGAACCTGCTCCCCACCAGGAAGGGCACAGCTGCTTCTCGTTCGCTTTGGTCTTGAGAGGCTCTGACAAGCCAAGGGGTTGCTCAGTGCCCGGCCTCAGCTGTCCCGCCAGAGCAAGGCCTCCAGCTCCCGAGAGGCTCCCCGAAGACGGAGGCCCGAGCTGGGACGGCGGCGCGGTGGGGCAGGCAGACCCTTGCTGCGAGGGGGAAGCTCCCCCCACCCCGAGCCTCGCCTGTGCACCCGTGGGGGCTGACCGCCCGGCAGGCGCTGCCAGGCCGGGCCCGGCCGCGCTGCAGGCGCCGAGCTGCCTCTCCCGCCGTCCTCACGGTCCCCAGCGGACCCCGGCCCCGGCCCCGGCCCGAGGCAGCCCTCGCCTCACAGCCGGGGCAGAGGCCGCTAGAGGGCCACCGCGGCTAACTGAGGCGGCGGCGGCGGCGCCGCTGGGAGCGCGGGCGGCGGAGCTGCTGGCGACA
>NW_010973138.1:5362054-5411607 GCF_000737465.1 Haliaeetus leucocephalus
GGCGGGCCAGCCGTGCGGCTGAGCGAGCAGAGGGCAGGCCCAGGGAGGCACCGAACCGCCAGGCGCAGGCGGCTGACAGCAGCGCTTCCCAGCCTGGAGGGAGCGGGGCCTGCTCCGGGGAGAAGGCAGTGCCCCGACGCGGTGCCCCGACGAGGCGGGTGAGATGGGGATAGGGTGGCAGATAAGGAGTGCCTCAGGGGCACCCTGTCTGCTGCGGACGGGTAAGGGACCCGGCAAGGCAGACGGGGCTCCGCTCCAAGCGCTGGTGCCTCAGCCCTTCCTCGCCGAGCCTGGCGTTTTGCGGGCCTAGTAGTGCGCTGCGCGAGGAAACAAAGCTTTATAAAACCGGAGTCTTGTCTAGCCTGGGTGTTAGAAGAGCCCTCCATCCGTAGGGGAGATTTTCCCCAAAGCCGGCACCCACCGACTGCCCCGACGCTTCGCTCCCTCTCTGCGCAGCCGGGAAGCGCGCTGTGGTCAGCGGGGCTGGAAGGCACCGGGCGGTCGGGGTTTATGATTTATTATTAGGCTGCGCTTTCGAAGGGTTACCACCCTCCACAGGGAGCTGCAGCGTGACGGCCCCTCGGAGCAACAAGAAACTGGAATTAAACAAATATAGGTAATTGTCAGGCATTAAATCTAACTACCTGAAGGCTGAGTCCCCCACAACAGGGCTCTACTGTTTGCCAGAATCTGAAAGCTGTTTGATACGCTGTTAAACCAATAAAGGGAGAGGGCAGCGTTTGCAAAATTTGTTGGGCATCTGTGAGCTTAGCAAATAGTTTCTCCGTTCACATGGTGCTGGCTTGCTGTGTTTAAATTGGAAAGGTCATTCCATGAAGTAGTAACTAGGTGCCGGGCTTGAGGGGAGCACCGCAGGCAGGAGACTGAAAGGCCTCTGCCGTTCACTGGGTCTCACAGTAGAGCCTGTGTGGCCTTTCAGCAAGGCTGCAACCAGGCACTACCAGGAGGAGTGGATATACATCAGCATTAGCTGTAGGAAGGATAACACCATGCTTTGCCTCCTGACAGAAGGGAAATTTTAAAAAGCCATTGACCTTGTCTGCAAGACATTTTCGCCTACCATGTTCATTGCTGCTGGATGAGACTTTCAAAGCTGTGCCAAGGGTGCATGTAGCTATGTATCTCCTGTGAAAATGAAGAGAATACATCCATTTGGTGTTTCTTTCCAAGTTTTAGCCACAGATCCTTTCCTCGCTTCTTCATCAGGGAAGAAGTCTTGTCACCCACTCTGCCACCGCGTGGGGGACTTGAGCACTACGACTCAAAGGAAGGATGGCCTGGAGCAGCCCAAAGTGCAGCATTGCAAGGAGTAGGAGCAGTGAAATCCGAGGAAGAAAAGGCTGAGGCATACAGCTGAGATGAGATGGATTATTTTAAAGCTTCTGACAATTGCAGACCTCTAAATCTGAAGGAAAAAAATTCTTAACAGTTTTCCTATAAGAGGCTTTTCTAATTAACTAAATCCAAACCTGGCAGGAAGGTAAACAGTATTTTATCTCTGGGCTTGGGCACTGTAATTATGGCCCATTCAGAGAGAAGTCCTGACGTTCCCAGACAGATGGGCTAGCTGCAAATGCACTGATCAGACAACCAGACAGATCCATAAATGCTTATGGGGAATAAATTTCAAGAAGTCTTGATCAAAACTGTCAGGAGCCATAAATGCATCCAGATGGGAAATAGCTCAGAAGAACTTCCCATTGCCACATCAGAGACCTGGAAGCTTGGAAAATGTTGAAAGTTGACTGTAATATGAGGTTCAAAGCTAATAGGCTGAGTTGTCTGCAGTATTGTGTTATGGCTGTAATCTCAGCAATGCATCAGGCATCCTGGCTGGCTGATAGGAAGACTTTGACTCCCGAGGCAGGCCAATTCCTACTCCTTCAACAATATGCAGAATATTAGTACTCATTGCTTGCCTTCCATTCTTTCACATCCAGACTTTTGGAGTGCCAAATACTTTGTCATCCTGGGTCTGCGAGACGGCTTGAGCCCTGTGACAGCATGTTTCCAGTCACATCTGATGAGCTGTCCCTGAGATTTATGGCTTTTTTCAGTAGAATCTGAACTGATCCAAAAATCATAAGAACATACCAGATAACAAAACAGTTTGTTCAGACGTGTTTCTCTGCTTTATTGGTATTGTATCATCTACACTTCAAGAGTAAATGAGTTACCACTTCACTGTGACTATAGCAGGTATCAAAGAGGTTCACTGGAGTAGTCCTTTTGGCAAAACCAGGATCTGTAAATGTTAAGCCGTTTTTACAAACAATCTGGCAAGCAGTCTTTTTGATAAAACTTTGGCCTAGATCTGAACATATCCCATATCCCATTCTACAAGTTCAGACACAGAGGCTGGGTTGTCTGTCTAAGAAAGAGGCTAATCAAAGGGAGAGGCTCAGTGACAATATTTATTTCTGATGAGCATTCCCAAAAGAAGAGCAGATTGTTTTGCTGATCAAAATCAGAAATTCTGATTTTGATACTGTCTGGCACTAACAGGGTTGAGTGTCCCTGCCCAGCCTCCACTAGGCCTGCCCCCACCCTTGCCCATGGGCTGGGAGCCCCATTTCAGTACTGGCCTGGGCTCCCAGTCCTGCCTCAGCTGTGCTTGTATATGTGCTCATCTCTAGCCCTGCTGCTGGCCCTGCATTGATCCTGGCCCTGGCTCACTCCCTCACTATGTCAGAGGCTGTCGATGGACCCTGCTACCAGTCCCTAGCTCTGCTTGCTGCCTTCAGAACTTGCAGGATGGTGCCTGTCAGTGAGGGCACTGCCTGCACTGAGTCACCCTTTTCTCCTGGCTTCACATTCCTTGGGGATCATCTGGCCCTTGTTGCACCCTGACAGATACCCTGAATAACAAAAATCACAATTAATAGTTAAAAAAGTGCAGCAAACAACGTTATGTCAACAGAAGGCATTTGTGTCCAAGACAAGTTATCTTTCCTGGTATGGATATGTGGGGGTTTTTCACTGAAAATGCACCACAATTAGCACTAACGGGCTCTGCTGTTGATTGCTTCTGCAGAGAGGTCCACGGCTCACCAGATGTAGAAGTTAAACTGTTCATAACTTGGGACATCCTTCTGAGGCAGAGTAACAGTATTGAGTGAGGGAAGCCTCTACTGCTGTTGACCAGGTTCTTCTCAGGAGCTTGCTTGTCTCCAGAGTCATCAAGCATTTCCTCTCCCAAGGGTTAAAATTCATTTTGAAATAAGATTTATGAAATCCTGAAGAAGTTAATAGAGCTACACGGTGAGAATCATAACATTGTAACGAAAGAAAGTTGTGATCTTAATACAACATGGTTTGACAGGTTGGAGTGGGAAATGGAGGTAATACCCACGTATCCCAAATTATGTGCTAATGTTTATATAATGCAGTGGAAAGACACCCATGAGGTTAGCCTGTAGTACTCAGAGCAACCCAAGTAAAACAAGCACTCTGAGATCTTGCCACCCAATTTCCCAAGAGACTTGCTTTGCCATTTGGTTTGAAGTATGCTCAGAGCTAGCCATCAGTGTTGTTTTTGATAAGCATTGCACTAAGGAAAGGCAGGACCTACTACTTACATTCCTCTGTCTACAGAAAAAAATTTAAAAACTGTGGAGGTTCTTACTGAATCCCTTATCCCCCTTGTCTGAAACCCTGATGGAGATCTAATCCTCCAAAGCAGTGTGCCAGTACCCTGCTAGCCAGTACCACAAGGTAGACTGCATTTCTTTTGGAAGCATTAAGCTGGGATGCTGTGTTTCATTGCCATGCTTAATTTTTAACACTAACCATTTCCAAACATAGGCACGGTCTGACTAATTGAGGGAGCATGAAAGTAGGTGTGTGTTCTTTGGCTTGTTCCAGGCCTTGAAGATGAAACTGTACAACAAAGTATAAAACAAGTGCATTTTCTCAAGTCCACAGGTTTTCACAGGAGAATGTATTTTTTATGGTAGGAAAAAAAATAACAGGCAAAGATTTACATACCTACTGCATACTGAAATTCCTTCTGTCAGTCACTTAGATATGCCTGTCTTCAACATACACTAAACTAAATATCTCAGAGTCATGAATGCATTTACTTTCATTGCTGTCCTGGAAGTTAGATATGCACGAACCATAATTTTAAGTGCTGTGAGTTCAGACAGCTGCATAATAACTAGGAGCAACTCTTACTACTGACCAGACCCATACAAGATGCAGGCCTGGGCAGCTTCTTCTTCAGGAGGTTCCAGAAGTGCTGAGGTTTCTACAATGGAAATGCTGCTGACCTGAGCTATCTGCCCAGTAGTGAAAATGGCCCCTGCCTGTGCAGTCCTGTTTGCAAATGTGTTGTCAGGAGACTTTTTTTTTCCTTTTGACAGTTGTCAGCCTTGCTTTTACAAGCGGCCTAAAAGAGAGAGCAGTGGTCTCACTACCCGGAGGAAATGCAAAAAAATAAAGAGTACTCCATTGACTTCTGGTAGAGAAGAGGGGAGATAAATGAAAGGAACTGATGGGCAGGCCTGAGACATGTTTACTTTGCACATATTTTTTTATTATGTTTGGGAGGCATTTCTGGTAAAAAGAGGAGCATAATTAAGTGGAGGAATGTTTGTAATTGTAACTAGGGATAGAAGTCTGGGCCAAGGAGCTACACTTCAGTGTCCCTAGGG
Source organism: Haliaeetus leucocephalus (assembly GCF_000737465.1). Classification (NCBI taxonomy): domain Eukaryota; kingdom Metazoa; phylum Chordata; class Aves; order Accipitriformes; family Accipitridae; genus Haliaeetus; species Haliaeetus leucocephalus. Next base: position 5,366,731 of record NW_010973138.1, read on the forward strand.
TGAGTTGGTCACCCTCACCAGGGCAATAGCTTCCAGAACTGGAATGCAAAAGTTATAGCCTCAAAAAAATAAAACAATAAACCAAAACCAAAATGGCAGAGAGGCAAAAGAAAAAGGCTTTGATTAAAAGTTTTCTTTAAAGAGTAAACCAGGGCAGAATCCATTCAGAAGTCTTCTCCAAAGGGAGAGACAGGAATGGGGGGAAGGGTTTCCTGAATGCACAGGGACAAGGGTAATCTGAGACGTTGCGTGCAGTCTTGGTGAAGAGCTGGAGAAACAGATATTGTCTCCAACACTAGCTTGGAGCTTGAGGACTGGCAAGAAGGAATGGTGAGGGAGCCCACAGCCTGAATGAGACCTTGCTGGTCAGCAAGATTTGACCAACCCAAGCTGGAAGTGGGATGTTACTGCAGGAGGTAAGGAAGCAACTGAAAGCTGACCTAACCAGCTTCCCCCAAAAAGACGACTGTCGAATAGTAATACACCAGAAGTTAAATATTGTCTGCTATGCTGTTTATCTACTTTTTCTTCCATTAATAAAACATTGTTGTTTAAGTCAACTGAGTCATGTTTGCAAATTAAGAAAATTACCTTGCTGAGCACCAGAAAGTTTAGTTTTAATTTTCCCAAGCTTCTGGATGGGCATATGGGTTTAGAATTGACCCCTAGGATTTCAACTCAGCCCTTGTTGCCAGTCAAATCCTGACAGAAAGGTTGTACAAGTAAGTGAAGTTTATCTGTCCTTTCCCCACCCAAGGCCTCAAACAGCAGTTTCAGCTTCTTTTTTGCATCCAAGCTATGTGGGATCCTGTCAAAACAATTCACTAGTCTCTTTCTTGTGGTTTCCTTAGCCAAAAGCACAGCAAAAATCTGTCCATACTCAGCTCTGACCGCTCGCCCAAGCTTTGGTTTCAAGAAACCGCCAACAAACAGGAGGCAGTGTCACACTGAAATGTCGGCTCACCTGAGACCAGCCACGAGTGACCGACAAAAGGCTGACAAAATAGCCATGGGAGGCATTTGGAACAAGGCCAGATAGGGTACTATTTACTCAGTATGAATGAATTTAGGGTGAGGAGGTGTTGGGCTGGGGGAATTCTTCAGAACGAAGCTACCAGGTGTCCTCCTCAGGGAAGATTAGTCAAGTGCATCCTTTCAGGATGGCTTAGTATTTTCTCTTTCAGTAAGAAGACCAATCTTCTCCCCCAGCAGTGCACTTGCAACACATTGTACACGTGCTGGAAAAAAAGGAAAAATTTTGTAGTGAAGGTATGGGAGAAGAGATCTGCTTTGTTCCCAGCATTGCTCTCAGCCCTCTTGCTGTGCTTGGGGAACCTGGCTTGGATTCCAGCCTCAGCAAGGCTTTCCCTGCAGGAAAGCTGCAGTTTGTGAAGCAGAGAAGCCCCATTAGTCTGTGGGGGAACTCAATAAGTGGGCGTATGGAGTTAGCTACATAAACCGCATTGCAGTGGGCGGTGCAGCCCGGTGCCAGGACCAAAAAGCAGCCTTTTGCCCGTTCACGTGGCAGTGCTCACTCCAAGCTGCCTCTCTCTCCCCAGTGCGGTTCTGGGACTCCTTTTCCCGGTGTTACACTGCCTCGATGGTGGGAAAGTACAGCCTAGGGTGTACTGTGAAGTTCAGCCACCGTTCTGCTGTTGAGAATGCCCCTTGTAGCCTTTCCTCCAGCACCAAATGCCTCTGACACACAGGAGGAAAGCTCTTGGCTATCACTCGCTGCAAGCTGAGGCAAGCTCTTGAACCAGAGGTATATCACTACCACTCCACCTTTGGCTGCCAGCAGTCGAGTGATTTAGCCCTGCATCTGACAGATTTCATCCAGGCTCGTTTCACCCCTAGCTCACATTTTCATTTAGTCCCCAGGAGCACATGACGGAGTTTGGAGGCCTTGCTATTTATTCAGTTCCTCAGTGTTTGCTGTGCTGACAGCTGGCGTCACTGCCGTGTTTGAAATCTTAGCTCCTGAAGTAGTAGCCCCGTTTTTTTTCTGTGCCTTGCCGATGTGAATCCAGGAGATCACCCCTGTGCTGCTGTTAGCAGTGACTGTGCTCAATCCCAAAGTTTGCATACATGTTTGAGATTCTCCTGTCCAAGCAGTGATAGCATGCTGTTGATGTCTTTACTCAGGCAGAGAAAAGGCTTCTGATGTTAGTGACTCTATTATTAGAGTGGCACAAAGCAAACCACAAAAAACAGAAAAAGACGCATCGCCAAATGTCAAAATGCAGATCGCTAAAGTGAAATTGGGTGTGGAATTTTTTCTCCAGGTAATGAAGAAAGGCCAAGGATTTATAAAGCAGGGGATGTGATGGCTCATTCAAGCAGAGAGAAATTGCGCATGGAGTTTTGACAAGGTTTGTAGATAGAGGCTTCAGCATCTAGAAGATCCTGTTTGACCACAATGGCAACCAACATGTTGGCTAATATTCTTGTCACTGCAGTTATTATTTCAAATGGCTTTCTAGCAGCTGCTTCTCCAGCCATGCCTGCAAAACCACAGCATCCAACAGGTAAGGTCTGCTTTAGTGCAAGATCCCAGTGCTGTCCTGTGGTATGTCTCAGTAGGATACCAGTCTCCTATCATGGGTGTAATTGCTAAGTGTGCTGGTTGGAAAGATGAGTTGACAGATGTAAGTAAAAAGAATGAAGAGAAGATTTTTGTATTATGGTAGGGATTACTAAGATACAAAGCAAGATATTCTCAGGTGCATTAACTCTCATAGCCCCACTGAAGAAACTGGCTTGCCAAAGATTTTGCATTCCTTTTAATAAATCCTTTTTCTTATTTCGTATTTTTCTTTTAAATTAAATAATGTAATTATTTATTATACTTTAATAATCTAATTATATAATTGGATTTAATTTTAATTATTATTTAATAATTAATTTTTATTTTTTGTATTAAAGCTGTGTACTTTACAGTAAACTTTACCATTGAGCTGAACTGTACTAGAGATCTGCATTTTCAGTAAGTGCAAGGCTACCTTTTCGAAGTAAACAGACCTAAGAAGAAAAATTAGGTGTGAATCCAGACAAACTGTAGATACAGTTTTACACGTGACATTGAAGAAGATAGTAACGCTTCTTTTTCCTTTTTTCCCCAACCAAGCTCAGAGGCAGATGTCATTGGAGATCCCTGTAGCAGATCAACAAGAAGGGATCCTGGAATTTTTGTCATTGTTTGATGAAGCACAAAAAAGTGCCATTCCCATAGCAGAACCTAAAATCAGTGGAATGAAAGGTAACTGCGAAAAACTAATTGGTCTGGAAATTTGCAAATCTGCTACTGGTTTTGCACAGTCAAGGTGGTTTATATAGCTGATTCTGTGTATGCCTTTTTCTATAATGCATGTAAAAGCCGGGTAACAAAAAGTGCCAGGCACCTTTTTGAATGAGGTACGATTCTTCCTTATTTCCTTGACTGTTGTTTTTAAATGTGTTTTTCTAAGGGGGTACCGGTATGTTTGTCTGTGTGTTATGGGAACACTTTCTGGGAAGGAGAGGTGAAGCAAGAAAATTGTCTCCACTAAAAGATCTTATAGGCATGCAAGTTTTCAGAGTGTTGGAGATATTTCTCTGTGATGAAATCCAAAATGGAGAGGAGAGCAAGATGTGAAAAACCTTGCTGCAAGCAATATGTCACTGCAGATGTTTTTTGAGTATTTTAAGGGCACCTCATTTGTTAATAGTGGTTCTGTATGTTTTAATTGTAGTACAACATGCCATGTCATTCAGCACTAGTGACACAGCATGAGTCAAATACTGAAGAGATAATGATCATATCTGCAGGGCAGAGGTCATGTTTCAGTAATAACTGGAAGCAAAAACGCACTCAGGGAGGTGGAGGGATTTAAACAAGAAACAAACCCACAAGCCATAGAATTTCCTTGACTACTGTTTGGACCAGTGAGCTTTTGCTTTTAAATCTTAGAGAAGGCTAAATAATTTCTTTTACTAACACTTCCAGGTCATGTTCCAGCTTCAGAAGGTGAACACTATATAACCTGATTCATGTACACCAGAGTATCGTGCTATAAACGAGAGTTTCCTCACTATATTCTACTGTGTCAGATCTACCATCTGCCTCATTAAACAAGGATCTCACTTCAATCATAAACTTAGTGTAGGTTCAATATTTGTCCATAGTCCTCTCTAAATTTTTTCCACAAAGTAACAGGGAATCCATTTGAACTTAATGAGACCTGCAAGTGTGCAAATGGAAACAAAGAACAGGATTTATGTGCACAGTTGACGTTAAACTTGTTATTAACTGGACATGTTTAAATGAAGAACGTAAGCCTGTGAGCACTGAATGCTGCTCCAAACCATGGAATGAACTTCCTGCTATGAGAACCAGCATTAAATTTTAGTAGTCCATAAGCAACACAAATTCTGTGCAAAAAAACACCCAGCTAAACCCAAACCAAAAAGAGAGAGGTTTGCAGCTTTCTCAAGTCAAAGTTGGTAGATGTCTCAGCACAAGATAATTTTGTCTGAATTTCATGCCTTGCCTGTAGGCATCTAAAAAGGCTGTCCACTCTGCAGTCAGCTGAATTAGACTGTGATGATACTTTTCACTTGCTAGCGCTGCCACAGTGTCCAGTAGGGTTTTCCAACAGCGGTATTTATCATGAGTGGACAGCTCGCTCTGAATCGATCTGGGTTTATGCTTGTGTGACCCAGGTTGTCTGACCTAGGTATTTCTGTACGAGGACAATTTCAAAGATCCCATCAGAGCATAGAACTGCCTTCCTGGAGACTCAAGACAGCCATGTGTATCTTGAAAGGCAGCTTTTGCATAAGTGGAAAAAATGGGTGAGGTTTTACAGTTGCAAAGCAACTGATTCAGCACAGAATAATACAGTTACCACCCCACCCCTGACTTTACCTTCAGTTAATTGCCCTCTGATTTAGTATTTGCTTTGGAGTATACTGTGGGCAGTTTTCTGTCAGGTGCATCTATGTTGTTTCAAAAGCTGCATTTTAAGTAATATTTTTTGTGGAACTGGACCATCATGTGCTCACTGCACAGACTGTTTACTCCCACGTGAGGTAGTGGTAAGTAAATAGTGAGTACACTCCACTGTCTAGTGAATTTCAAAAGATGGTTATATACTATTATAGTATTTGCTTCCTGTTCCCAGCTTTGGTGCCCTTTGAGTTATCTTCAGGGAAAGGGAAAGTTGTAATTGTTTTCTAAACTGGGATTTTCATCTCCTCAGGGATTCCTTGAGGATTTGGCTAAAATGTTGTCATTAAACTAACTTTGGAGTAGAAACTAAGCATCCTGTTTGAAATTGTGGAGTTTCTGTAAAGCCTGGAGCATGCTGAAACAGGGAGCACCAACTGAAGCTGTCATGTGAAAGTAACTCAGCAGGTGCTGCATGGCACTGAGACTGAATATTCTTCTCTCTCAGTGCCTTTGGAATTTGAAATCTCAAACATATCAGGCATGTGTTGGATCTGGAAATCTCATCACTCTCCTAGGCACACATAGAGCATGGACCACTGAGGTTTCCAAGTCTGAGCTCTCTCCACCCAGCCATCAAGTAGATACATTCTGGGACTGCTTACACTGGCTTTGCTAGACATTTATTCTAGCAGACATTATTTTTACTCTCCCCGTGTCATTTAAAGGCATTGTATTTTGTGCCTATGTGTGTAATTTTGTGTCTAGATGATTGTGACGGGGTAAAAAGGAGTTTAAGGCTCTAAAGATAAATTTGCCTCTGTATGTCTGATATGGTTTCCTTCAGTTCTTTGTGGTCTGCTGCTTATCCTGCTGGTTCTGGCTGAAAGTGCCAAGACAGTGTATATCCACTACACTGGCTAACCCAGATTTGAGTGGCTGTGCTTCTCTAGGCAGAGCAGGAGTAGGGATGCATTCATCCAGCACATGCCTGATATGGCCTTTCTTATGTCCACTGTCCAGAAGCAGAGCCGTTGACTGAGAGCCTCAAATATATGTACAGGCTTCAGTGCCTTTCTCCGGGCTACTCTGTTGCCTACTGCTCCCCAGTTAGGGCTCAGGCTCTTTGTAAGGCCTGCAAAAAGTTAACATGCTTGGAAACTTATGTGAGCAGGGAGCCACCTACCAGACTGAAAATAAGCCTTCTCTGCTGGTGTCTCAGGCAAATGAGAGCCCCAGTCTCAAGCTGTAACACCTTAACTGCAGTTAGGCACTTACAGACCTGGTGTTTCTGTTGGTTAAAAAACACGGGGACTCTTATTGCTTGTGTGTAGCAGTGGGTAGTGGTTTGAGCAGTTGTTCAAGAAAAGAGTTTTCAGGGTCAAATCTGTCTCTTATCTGAGCCACAATGGTGTTGTGAATCTCCAAAAAGCATCCAGTTACCAAGATCTCTGTCAGTCTTAACCGTCATACCAGTAGTAAAATGTTCATTGTACTGTCATGAAGTCAAAGCAGCTCCTATCCACTTTAGAAAGTTTCAACAACTCAGTTGTTCATACCCTAATCAGGGATAGAAGTGATGTTGGAGGTGAAGCTGACCTTTGAGGGACACGTGGCAATGCTACATTTACGGAAAGCCAAGCTGTGGGAAGAGCCAGCTCTCCTAATTTTTCTTATGGATGCCTCTTGTTAAATGACAGATCATGCTGAAGTGTGCAGGAAGCAGAATCATTGTCTTCCAGAACAGCTTCTAACTGTGTTCCCTTTCTGCATTTCAGCTTACAGCAAGACATATGGAAAGAAAGTCGAAACGGTGAGAACAGGCATCTCTGTGTTTTCTCTTACTGTTGCCTAATACCCATATAACTCTCATCATTATTCAGTAAAGTACACAATTCTATGTTTTGTGTTTCCTGGATTGCTGATGTTCTCAGTTTCTAGAGGCTGCTTCACTGACATTGTCCTACATTTGTATGGTTTTGGACAGGAAGGTGTAAATGAAAGTCCATCTGATCCTCCATCTGAACTGAGCAAGAACGTCCTGGAAATAAATCCTTTACATGGGAAGAACTTCTGGAAGCCTTCACTGCCAACTTCCTGGAAAATTAAGAGAGGTAGGACTTAAAGAGTGATGCTGTACCTTGTCTAGCTAGTTACTGGGTCGCTTCGGTACCATAGCTAGTGTTGTAGAAGGTGCTAGAAGTGTCTGACTAAAAAAATGTCTGGTGTAAAGCATAGCTTTCTCACTGAAACACTTTCCCCTGACATATATTCACAGGTGAGACATCAGTTCAGTTTCTAGGGCCATCCAAACTCTGGATTCATGCTAATTGTGCCAAGTGTTGATGAGGCACACAACAAAGAGGAGTCTGTCTGGGCCATGAAAACCATTGAACAGTAACCAGAGAGTAAACTTTTTAGCCATTATCCAGTTGAATCAGATCTGACCTTATATTGCCAAAGAGAACAGATGCACAGGTCCCCATGTAACAAAGTGCCTCTTAGGAAAGCTCTCCGGTGGTTGGAGTTGGAGTGCGAAAGACCTCAATTCACCACAGTTTGCTTCATGTCTCTGGACTGGAAGCATTTTCTTTGTGCCTCCTGCAGTTCTGTGGGTATGAAATGAGAATAACAGCTTTCCTTTTTTAAAAAGGGTGTTGTGGAAGTGAGTATACTTCTGAGGCGTTCAAACACTACAGCAATAGGGTGAGATAGGAAGCTGGCTAGAAATTAATTATTTCAACATTTTGGGATTATTTTTTAAAAGACTTCTCATTTTTAACTGGCTTTCAAACCTTTTAAAATGTCAACTTTTTAATCCAGATGAATGATTTTGATTGATCCTCCATTGGACTTTATAATATAATTTCATGGCAAGTTCTTAAATTCAGAGGAGAAGGGTATTCCATTTACAACTTCTCCCACTCCTATTTTGGTCATGTAATTTCTTACAAAGTATTGTTCCTGAATACTTATAGGCATATTCTTCAGACATACAGATGGATAGATGCAGTTTGCATTCTGACTGAGAGAAGGAGCACAAAACCTTAGAGGCACTCTGTGTGTGTCTGTGTGTGTGTGTGTGTATAAAACATTATTTATACCAGGTACATGCAGTACAAACACTGCCCATTACTCAGAAATAAATCTCCCTTCCCTTGTCTCAGTGTGCTCTTTTAAATTTTTTTTTTCTTTCATCTTCTCCTTTTCTACTTCTCTCTTTTCTTCTTGTCCCTTCTAGTTCCTGCACTTTGGATTTATATTCCCAGTAGATATATAAATCAGTAATTTAGTACCTAACTGGCAGTTCATAGCCCTTGCTGGCAGTGAAAATCCCAAGTCACATTTTTCTTTTTTGTGATTTGTAACTAATTACTAGCCTTCTGCTAGTACAGAAAAGCAGGCAAAACAGAAGAAGGAATACTTACCTCTTTGGTCTGTCACACTTTTTAAGTCAGTTCATTGTTCCAAAGGTCTAATTCATGATTTTTGCAGCTGAGAATGTTGATAGTGGTAGATGTACTTCACTTCAACTGAACTTCAACACTGCATAACATGTTTGATGTACTGGAAGATTTAAAAAGCCAAGCAACAAGTAAAAAACAATTGTATAAGTTAAAGCGGGCAGAGTAATATTTTGGAGCTTGTAACATCTTGGTCCCTCTTTTTGCGCTGAGTACCCCTCAGTGGTGCCTGAAGCTGACCTTGTGTGGGATCTCGTGATTCTGCCGCTCTTACAGCAGAGTTCAAGCATAACAAGAGCCATTCACCTCACTTGCTTACACTGTGAGGCCAACTGAATTTGCGTCCCCTCTGGTCTGTCTTCTGTGGGCCCTGGGAGAGCTTCTAGCTCAAGGTGTGCGCTCAGCCCCAGCTGCATGCGACCTGAGCGAGCAGCTCCTCTGCATGCCCGAGGGAGAGACTCTATGCTGCTTATGCCAGGGGCAAGAAACCCGCTCTTCGAATAAGGAAAATGAGGGTGGAGACTAAAGCATTCCAGTGCCTTCCCACGTTTATCTAGAAACAGCTCTTAACTCGGTGAGAACCACCTTGCTGTGGTATTAGAGGTGTGCCTACATGATACAAGCAGGCTGTTGTGGATACCCCCGCTCCACTGTGAAGCCGGGTATTCTAACCTGGACAGAGTGTCATCTTGGTGAAGGAAATCAGGGTAATTTGGGCACTTTGGACAGCTGAACCAGGTTAGAGTGCTGTCACACAAGCCTGCAGAGCCGAGGTGACTAATTGTCTTCATGAGGATGCGGGAACATGGTTAGCTGCTGCTAACCCCTGCAGCAGCTGTGGTTCAGCAGGCTGCCTGTTTTATCAGTTCACTGATGTGGTTACCTGGCTGTGCCTTTGCTACCGCATTTCCCAACGCACAGGCTTTATGTAGAATGAGGTGGGAGAGGGAGGGAGGGAGGAGGTGGGAAGAGGCCTTCAGTTTAGCTGAAATTACATCCACAGTGATGTGAGCTCTATCAGAGGAGATGTTGCTGATACGAGCAGAGGAGCAACCTTCAGGAGGGCTCACACTGATGCAGTGGTAGGACTTCCCATCCACATCACAAGGTATAACGAACACTCTTACTGTATGGACACGTCGCCTTGCAGCCTGTTAGCTCAGGCATCCTTAGGCACAGAGGGACTTGTAACACACTCCCTGCTACAGTAGTTACGTGTGAGGCACACAGAGCCTGTATATTGTGTCAGGGTGATTTGATATGCAGCATCCTCCTTGAAACCTGTGTAAGGTCCGACTCCTTGTAGCCTCTCACATGAATATGGCTTCATCACCTGGAGCAATTTACAACTATTTCAGTGTACTGCAGTGGAGTGAGCTGGAAGATCTGTTTTGTGGTCATTCCTATAGGCAAAGGAACAGCTGAGTTTTCACCTCTAGAGACCCTTTGTCCTCAGTGCAGATCACTTGAGAGGAGTGAAAATTTTAGTAGCTTGGTGCTGATCCTAATGTTTTCAAAATTAAGAACAAGAAGTTGGATGAAAGCAACTTTTCAAATATTTTTCTACAAAAGAAGATACAGGTTTAGTTTAGGTCTTGTTTTACTTTTTAATCTTGAGTTGAAAAACATGGTTTGGTATTCTGTTGTCTTTTTTCTTTTCTTCTCTAGCACTTCTACCTCTCATTTTTCCCCTTTCATCACTCAAAAAAAAAAAAAAAATAAAAGGAAAGGGAATGACAGAAAGAAGCAGCCCAGGAAAAACAAATGCCCTCAGTTTTTGAAAAGGAACATTTATTTTGATTTCAGTTCATTGGTTTGATTTAATCAAAAAGTTGAACAATTTTCAAATTTTGAAATAAGGCTCTTGTTTCCTTTAGTTCATTTCCAGAAGAGATTTTTCTGTTTGCATTCTGCTCATCAATAAAAACATCTTAATCAGCAGCAGTCCAGTTTAGACCAGGACCTGGAAAAACCTTGCTCTTTCACCTCTTTGCAGTTTTCTAGTGAAGGAAAACTGAATGCTGGTCTGAGCCGTGCAGTAGCAACCAGCTTGCTTTACCCCGTTGCTCATGAGCAGAGCCTGCGTTTGGGTCTTCGTCACATGAGACAACTAAGAGTAGGTCAGGGAAACGATGCTAGTTAAGGCTGCTGACGGGAGAACGTAGCAGTGAGCCGTGTGGCAAACCTCTGCTCTCCTAGCCCTGTCAGGTGTTCGGGATCTCTCACCAGGAAACTCAGTTTGTAGGGCAGCAGCTCCCACGCGTGATCAGTAAAGTCACGGTGAGTGTCCACGGAACCACTATGAACCTTTAAGTAGCTTTTAAGGGTCCATGGGGGGCATCTGGGGGGCTGGCAGCGATTGGGTGATACTGGCACTTGGAGTGGCTGGTTGAGAGGGATGTTTGCTAACCTAGCTTTGGCTCTACCATGCTGTGGATAGTTTCTGTTGACTTGAACTTTCAGGGTCATGCCTCACCTTAGCAGTTGATTACAGGTTCTTGACAGCTTAGAAATAACCTTCCTAATAACCTAGAAAAAAAATGGCTTTTAAACTAAACTGCAACCAGTTTTAAGGGGCTTGTGAAATTTAGATATTTGCTTATACTCAAACAAATAGCATGTTGATATGGATGAGGAATACTAACTTTCTTTCATGAGGTTTATTTTTTTCATTGCTTTGAAGCTATTTTTTTTTTAAATGCATTGGAAGAAATGCATTAGTTAGTTACCCTGCATTTGATTTATTTCAGCTTGCTTTTGGAAATACTGCGTTGAGCGTAAATAGTGTTTAACCTTCAAGTTGATGGGTCATGCTGAAGACTAAGATACTGAAGCTGAGAAAGAAACCTTCAAACCTTGAAGAGTTTTCTACACAAGTAGAATTACACAAGAAATACATAAGAGCAATTAATAAAGTAACTGTCTAATCATATTTGCCTTGCGTATAATAGGTGTTTAAAAGGGACATGTAAAATATTGTATTTTAAATGATAATAAAAACATATTTTGTACAAGCAACACCACACAGAAGACTACGTGTGCTAATAACTACTTGGAAATCAGTAGCTCTATCTCCACAAACATGCCTTTAAATAATGGAATATGACCCCTGCCCTGGCATGGGATCAAGCACTACAAATCTCTGTCTAGATATTACATCTTACTGCATGTCAAGGCCACTCAGACAGCTGGTGATACTGTTAACACCACAGCTTGCTTTCTCTCTCCCTTTATCTCATCTAATTTCTTCTCCAGTAAATTGTTTAAAAAAAATCTTTCAATGGTCTTTTGAAAATAGAATAACTCTAATGTGGACAAAGGTATTTTCTTAAAATAATGTATTTTAAGAAAGGCCAGACTCAGACACTCAATATGTGTAGAAGATACAGATTCATTTACTGTGGAATTGTGTGGACACTTTAGCTCACCCCACCCCAGGACAAATGAAGTAACTGCAGTTTTCTGATACACTGGGTCATTTCTATGGCTTCTCTACCCACATCTCCTCCCTGTGTTGCCAGATGTGTGCAAACACCAACCATAACATGCTGGTTTAGGTAGCATCATGTGTGCCCAACAATCCATTGTGGAGGGCTGGAGCCATAAACTTCTTTTGCATGACTAAGAGGAATAAGGAAACCAGAAAACATTAGGTTTCAAAACTATCAGTGGCCACAAGCATTTAATCAAATATCCTTCCAAGCAATGTCAGATTTTAAGGAAAAAAACCCCACCTCTGTTTGCTAAGTGTCTGAAGCTTTTTTTCCCTTCACCTGACAGTACTGGAAGTGCAGGCATATAATTCTGATGAAGCCTTAGAAAAAGAGAACAGGGTGAGGAGGTTAAATGAATGATCTGGAGCAAAAAGAAGTTTCATGGTATCTATAAACCATAAACATGGGCATGACACAAAGCAGCACGGTGTTTCAGGCAGATCGGGCTCTTGGCTCTTGGCTCTTTCAGTCAGTAAGGGTGAACGGTGATGGGCTGCGGCTGAGCCCTGGCACACCAGCTCTCCTGAGCTGCAGCCCACCCTGGACACAGACACGGGTGCTGTGTTTGGGTTTGGAAAGCAGGCACAGCCTGGCTACGGGGTGGTTGTTACCATGGGGCCAGGGAAAGGAAGCCAGCGTGGGACCTTATGGAATAAAAGGGTGATATTTATTCTAAACGGCACGTATTTTACTCACTTTCGGTGTCCCCATCTGCACCCAGACAGTCTGTGTGTGAGGTGGCAGGCCAGTGCCACCGGCTGTCGGGTCCTGGAACGGCTCTTGGGTTCTTCACTGGTGACAACAAACTGTTTTCTGGAGGTGCCTTTTATACCCCCTAGGGATCTGTCAGGATCTTTAAGTCAAAGGCGAAATTCCTGCTTCCCATTGTTCTGTTTTCTTTATCAGGATGTTTTATGGCACCCCTCCTGCTCCTCCTCATCTCTTTACCTTAGCTTGAGGCTTCAGTTTGTTCTTTGCTTTCTTGCTACCAGGTCCTTTGAATGAATTTACTTCTACAATGCCCTGTAGCGATTAACCTATTCATTTTTTCAACCCTTGTTTTTCTGTTTCTTTTAGTAGTTTCACATGCACATTTTCATTCATCTTCACCAACCTCAAGACTTCCGTTACAAATACCCTGACCTGTGCCAAAGAGCATTGCTCTCACCAACGTCCAGGCGTGATTTAGAAATAGGTACTCTTCCCCACAACCAGCATGGCCACCCTGTTTCCAGGGGTTAGAAAAGAGCCGTAGGGGTGTGAACCACACATTGCTACATGCTCTCAGGGCCAGGGAATAGCCCAGGCTCTGTTATTTATTGATGATAAACAGCCATAACCGTATGTAGGGTGAGAAGCAAGAGAGGGCCAGGAGCCATCTCATGCATTTGGATTGCTGCAAGAGCTGCCGAGCAGTGTGGGCAGTCCCTGGCTGTTTTGGATCATCCCAAGGGGATCTCCCCAAGACCAAACAGTTACAAATGTGTCCAGCCCCAAACCCGCGTGGATGTGGGACAGTTTGTGGTAGGTGGCTCGTCTAGGTCAAGGATTACACGCTGGCCCTTTGGGTTTTTATTCATCAATAATGCGTACGGCCAGTATGTATTGCTCCCAAGATCTCACTGCAGGTCTGCCACATACATGATTGCTCCAAAACAAATGAAAGTTGGGTTAAATTTTACCTTGTATTCCTTAAAATCTAGGCCATTGTTGCAATGCAGCTTACCAGGAAATTACCAAGGAAATAAAGACAGAACACTGTTCAAATCACTTATGAATTTGTATATTTTCTATTTAAATTTGTAAGGCATATGAAAAGAGTATACAGATTTCATTTTTTATATATATTTTTTTATATATATATATATATATATGTATGTATGTATTTGAAAATACAAAGTAACAATTAGTAATACGTGATGAGTGACTGCTCAGCTACCAACCCGGGTATGAGAGTTCACAGTTGAGGCTGGGAGGGGAAAGGTATTGTGTCTGTTTTCTCTAAAGGCAAACTAAAACTGCACATTTAACTCTGCTTGCAAATAATTGTGATGATAGCACATTTGCATCAGAACTGTGTAGTGTGTAAGATGAAGACACCACGGACACAATATGTCTGACACTATTACTGTTAAGTAATGCTTTGTTAGGATTCAAGTGTATGTTTGACATGGGCAAGGATGAATGACTAGTCTGTAAGAGTCTTTTTGTGGATACAGCTATTTTGTACACACAGGCAAAATCCATCAGAAGGAAACTTCCAGGTGACCCTATGACTAAAGCATTGCACCCTCTACTCCTATGTGCTTGCTGAGGGCCTGCTCAGCAGAAAGCATCTGTGGACGTCACTTTTCATAGTCCATAGATCTCTAATAGTGTGCTCCCTCCTGATGCCAGGCTAAAGGGTGTTTCTCACCAGTAGTGAGTGCCTTGAACACAGACTCATGCAAGGCTGGAGGGGTTCAACTAATCCATCCCCCGCCTAAGGCAGGAGGTAGGTCTACCTCATTCCTGATAGATACCTGCCTGATCAGCTGTAAAGCTCTCAGCAATGAAGTCTTAACAGCTGCCCTGGGAAAGCCAGTATGCTGGAGCTGAACCAGGAAAAGGAAGTACAGAAGGACTGTTTCTTTCTTAGACCCTCTCCTCCTCTTTGCTTTCCAAAACCAAATGAGAGTCATGGAAGGATGACAAAGAAGTCCTACATCACTTGCTGGGGACAGATGTTCACCCATTTCTCTCCCTCCTCCCTTGTCAAATATCTATTATCAGATAGTCCATAGGCCAGTGACAGTCTGCGTTCCACTCTTTGGGAGCACCAGGAGGGAAGTTCAATGGGTTCTGCAGCCCTGAGAGAGGCGAAGGCAGGAAAATTTTTAATTATTTATTTATTTTTAATACCAAAGAAGACTCACGCAAAATGAAAAGGAGTTGTTCGTTGACCTGCCTTGCAGGTATCTAGCACAGAGGAGAGGGCTTCTGGGACGTCAGATGTGGTCCCACCCACAGGCTGGCCTCTCTCCTGGGTTAACCAGGGTGCTGCATGGGCACCAGCTGCTGGCTTGTGGCCCTCCGAGGCTTGCAGAGAAGCAAACAGACACCCTCCCAGTAACTGTGAAGTTTGGCAACAACTGTGAAACAGAGATCAGAGGCAGCAATAATGACAGGTTAAATGTGTGTTAGAAACAGGGCTATTTTGTCTCAAAATTCAGCAATTTAGCGTAAGTCACTAGTCTGTAATATTGCTATAATTGTGTGACCTACACTGTTTCCCTAACTTCAACAAATGCTTTAATATTGACTGATGCCTTTAACTTGGGATGCACAACAGACATTCATGTGTGCAGACATCTGTACAGACACACAAACATATACATACATAATTTAAGAATGAGCAAATAATGCTATACAATCATTATAAAAGAAGGATTGGCCAATAGCAGAACTTAAAATTACACTGGAGAATGTATGCTGGCTTTTGTTTTTTCCATCTTGGCTCGTGCCCATCTAAATCTCAGAAGCAATAAAGAATGGAGGCATCTTCTGTTTACTTCATTCTCTTTGCAACATCCAAATACGCATACTCAATTTCTTGATCAGCGGGACAAGTGTTTGTAAATTCATCTCTTGCATATGCATTGTTCAAGTATCTTGAAATCCCTGTCATTTCAGGTGGAAAATCAAAATTTCTATATTTTTTTGCAACAACCTTTTATTAAAAGAAAAAAAGAAAAATATCATTACACACATGATCTGCAAAAAACCCAAATCTATTCTTTATGCCCATTTCAAATTTTCAATGCGTAAGTCTGTCATTATATGCAACGTAAGGGGAAAGGAGAAGGAAAGACAAAAAAAGAGAAGACATGGGATGAAGAAAGCTAGCTAAGAAGCTAACTCACTTAAAAGGATTCATTTGGTATAAATATTCCGCTAGAGCTATGCAGAGCTATGTGGACCAGTAGACCACACCTGGAAGAGATACAGCTTAAAACAGCAAAAGAACTAGCATAAACCAGAATTAACAGAATAATCTTACAGTAATAAACTGGCCCATGCTTGGATACTTTGACTGAAACAGAAAGGAAAAACTTGAATTAAAATACTAAATTTCAAATGGGTAGGCAAAACAACTATTGGCCAATATCTAACCCCTCCATGTTGGCCAGCAAGGATGGTGTGATGTTCATCCTTCATCATCCTTCAGACATTCACCTGACATAAGGTCATTCTCCCTGTATTGGCTCTGCTGACCCTTGCTAACTCTCAAGCTTCGCTGTGCATGAGCTTTGCATGGGCATGGGAAAGGGCTCATTCCCTTGCTGTGCTCTGGAATAGGTTCAACCAGAACATCTCTGGAGAAAGGTTTCACTTGTGGAGATGTCAGAAAGCAATTCAATCCACTCATCCTCTGACAAAAGAGTAGTCCAAAAAAACTTTCTGAAGTGACCTCATTTGTTTGAAAACCAATGAATTTCCAGTATGGCCATTTCTCTTCCAGAGCCTGGTTGGCTCCAGAGTAGCCTAGGAACAGGCTGTGACAACACCCAAACATCTTGGTCACCAGGACTGTTAGGTCTGTGTAGATGCTCCACAGCCCTGCAAGAAGAGGCTAGGAGCCTTGGCTGGAAGGCAGTGGGTGGTGGCTACCTTGCCAGCATTATTGCTACTAGTGGTGGTATTCAGCAAAGAAAGAGTTTTGGATTAAAGGTGGGAGAGACAGGTTCGAATTTCAGCTTTTGCTGGCTTGTTGAATTGGCATGGGCAAAATAATTTAACCTTACTGGTCCATGGTCATATGCACTTTGCATATGAAATGCAAATGAAAACACTTCTCTACAGCACTGAACATAGCACTCATTTCATACTTGTGAGAGTCTTAGCAAGTGCAGTCACAGTCCAGATATGAAACCAGATATTCCAGCTCCAGAGTCACCAATGTGAGGACCTGCCTAGCCATGCTGTAATGAAATGGCCTTGTGCATTAGTGTTCAGTGTCCCTACACAGCTACTGTGTGGCCTCAGAATAGATAAAGGACTCCTCTGCCTTTTAGAAAAGGACTTGAGCTTCTCTGACACCCTTCTTTTCAGGAAGCTAAAAAGCAAATGCAAACCTTGATTATATGGAGCTTTGGTAGGAGGTTGCAATCCGCTAAGGTGAGCTCATCTCCATCCAGGAATTTCCGGCTGGAAACAGTGATCTCCTCAGTGCTGTAAGCATCAATTTCATCAGGCAAGGGGCTATTTAAATAGTTGTCCAGCTTCCTCAGGGCTTTAAGCAAAGATTTTTCCAAATCTAGGTTAAGACAATAAAAAGGTCATTCAAGCTTGTACCAAGGTCTCTCTGACACCGAGCAGAAAGGCAACTCCTGCATCCTGTCTCCTGGCACCAACCCAGCTCACAGACACCCAGCCATGCCAACTCCTGCAATTCCTTTATCCTAAGATTAAAAGTTAATGCTGGGATAAGAGCTTTAAGTAGCTAAAGGGGGTTCTGAGAAAAATCAGACTGGGGCTGTGTTACCAGAAATGGCTCCTCAAACACCTTTGCAGAGTGTGTTTTTGCAGAGTGGCTCTGCCTTCACCTTGACTCTCATCTTGGGAGCCTCGGGGCAAGTGCCTGCCCACGGGCAGGACAGCAAGGCTGGGAGCTACGACAGCAAGCCACTGGGATGCCACTTTGGGGTGTACGGGAAACTGGACTGTGAGTCCCGTGCTTTTGGCTGAGCACACAGGAGTGGGGTCAGGGCAGCAGAGGCTGGCAAAGGTTGGCTGGGCTTTTCGTGGGCTGGTGGTGCCCCTGTGCCACTGTGAAGAGGGGAGAAGGGAAGAGCAAAGAGAACAGGGCTGACAGCTGGAGGACAGAGATGAGCTAATCCATGGTGGTTGTGAGGGTTCTGCTCTAGAGACATGTGCCAGGGGGCTAGAGTCCTCATTATTTACAGAATTAGAGTAGAAAGGTAAGGTCTCAGTTCAAGTGGGCTGTGCTTTTAGCAGAGCTGTAGGCAAGGTGCAATGTTAGGAGTTTGAGAGCTGACGAAACGAGGAGGAGCTGGAGTTGGTGCTCCCCTGCTGACAGTGGTATCTGTGTAAACTAACTTTGGGAATCCTCAAAGAAGAAAGTGGATAGATTTCCACAGCCTTTATGCTCTGGAAAATGGCTGTTTAACCTAAGCTGTAAATGGGATATCTCCAGCACAGTGTGCCAGAATTGTACAGCTCTGATTTCTTCCACTGACTATCAGGGCTGACGTAAGGACTGCAGCACATACTTTCGTTAGCATCTTTTCTCGGGTTCTTTATGAACGCAGAGAATTTTGCAAAGACATCATTTCCTGCAGAGTTAGACTCAGGGTGGTTTGGTGCAAGTTTGGGATACCTGAGGAGTTAAAAGAAACAAAAAGAAGTTATATGACTAGCCTTTATTTCCATCTCCACTAATTATTTAATATACATTATTTACACTGCAGTGTCACAATGTACAGCCACACAGGACTTTCAAAGGGAACCATCCTGAACTAAAAATCACTTAGCCAGTGCAAATTTAAACCATAGTTAAACCATGTGGATGACCTCCTTTTCCTGAGGGAGATGGGGAAATGACTGTTCACACTGCAAACACCACCCAGACAGCCCAGTGCCTCTCCCAGGCCTCCTCCACTGGAGGCGAGGCTGCGTGGAGCGTGGCTCCTGCCATGAGAAGGAGCGGAGGGAAAGTCCCTCTTGGCAAGAGCTGCTGCGGCTCCTCCCAGCCTCCACGCCTGGCCCGCTCGCGTGTGCGTGAGCAAGCTCGGAGCGGCCAGTCCAGCAGCTGTTGTTGCCAGGGGCAGATAGGAAGGGAAAAGCGGAGGGGAGCAGCTGCTTGCCTCATTTAAGTCAGGTTCGGCTGCTTGAGAAGGGAGCGCTGCGGAGCAGGGCTGCTGTCCCAGGGGAGAGAAGGTGTGTGGGTGGGGGACATGATGCTGCTGGTCATGATGGTGGGACAGCGGGGTTTGGGTAGAGGTGGGAAGAGCTGCTGGGGTGGGGAACGACAAGTCCGAAACCCAGACCCGTCTGTGTGCTAAGATGGGCCCACCCGGCCACTCAAAATGAGCCCCAGCATGTCTACCATGTGGGAGGCTTTCACTGCCCTTTTCTTCCAACTACCTGCTCCCAGTAAGTGTAATTATTTGCACAGTGTGAAGAGAGAAACCTCAAACCCACACAAGCGGAGGAAAAGAGGTCAGGTTTCTGCAGCGGCACGCAGGTTTCTGCACACGCTTGCTGCAGTGGGGTGGATTTCGTGCCTTGGGAGTGACTGTGGTGGCAGAGCAGGGAACTCAGGGCAAAGGCAAGGGCAGCAGGAGGAGCGCAGCCAGCGTCTCGGGGACACCCCAGGGACACCCCCTGCACGGTGCCAGGCTTCAGCACTGTTTCACGCCAGTTGAAGTTACCCCTCCCCGCAAGCTCCACTGCAGCGGCCAGACCAGCCCTCCCGAGCCTCCCACATGCAATTATAACACGTGCAGCTCGTGGAGAGCCTGACCCGCCGAAACCGAAGGGGTTTGGTCGCTGACCCCTGTCGAGGGCCGTGAGGGGCTGAAAGCAAGAGAAGCGGCCAGGAATACAGTACCGAGGCGGAGCTAGCTTTTCTTCCAAGAACTCCTCGATCTTATTGACATCGGTTTTCACTTCACCATCAAATGTCATGAAGGGGGGGTTTGTTCCCGGGGCGAGGTTCTGCAGGTCAGCAGGCTTTCTGATGGGAGGAAAGAGATGGGGTTAATCACAACAGGAACCACATTTGCAATTTCTATCCTTAATTGCAACTAACTGTTTCACCTTTAAAATAGCAGGCTGCTATACATCTTTCTTACAAAATAAAACTTAGCCAGCTGCCTCACACGGGTGGTGTCAGAATTTGCTACCCCATATCTGAATGTGCTCTGAAATGCTTAAAAAAAACCCCAGAACTTCTGTGTTATGTTGCAGAGACCTACTGCAAAACAGACTAAAATCTCAACAGCTTCAAAGGACTTAGTCCACTTTATACTAGTGAACCCTAAAGAGGAATTAGGCATCCTGACTGTTAATGTAATGCCAAGGCACGGTGCACATTTCAAATCTATCAGAAGAGAGTCACCCTTTAAAATCACCATTTTGGAAAAGTTTTCTGAAAAGGAGAACTCTGGTTACAATCTCACCTTTTCAAATCCACAGTTGTGACATTAAATATGACACCTTTTAGCCACAGAATCATAAAGAGACGCTGAGAGAACGGGCAATTTCCAATACTTTCCCCATCACTGCCAGCCTACAATTAAAAAAAAAAAAAAAGGCATACATTCATCTCTGATGATAGCACATTTTGATAGCAGATGCAGTAGGAAAGCAGAAAACCCAGATCTGCTACGAATACGTATAGCATGTTACTCATCTCTACTAATATGTATTTTCATGCAAAGTTAGATATGATGAAGAATCCTGTCATCCTGGAGATGTAGTTTTTCATTAAAATGCATAATTAATATTGCCATAAGTTAGAAAACAAAATTGAAATCACAGCAGTCCTTCCAAAGGAAATAGTCTCCACCTCATTTGTCTATGTGAACATAAATCTACCTAAGTCACTGCAAGATTAAAATAAGTTAAATCAGTTTATGATCACAGGAAACAAATACAGAAAGATTTACCAGCATAAATTGTGATGTAATGTCTAAACCACTTAAGGGAATAAACAGAATAAATAAAATAATTAAGAATTTCAAACTAAGCAACTGTGGGGGCCCCAGAGGAGAGAAGTTCGGCAGTAGCCTTGCTCCAGCTGAACCCACCCATCTCTGTGCTTTGCTGAACTGAGAACTAATGAAACATAAGTGCTGCATCCCCCCCGGGTAATCCCTCCTTGTTACAGACCCAAGGCTCCCACTTTTAAGACTGAAGTGTGGCTGTATCCAAGTCATGTAACCTCTCTTTCTGTGTGCCCCTGTAATGATGGTCTTTCCTTTTTGGCTGAACGATCCGTCAGGTGTCAGTGTAAAGCATTATAGGTGCAACTCACTGTACATGTGGCCACAGAAGTGTTGCTCTCATGTGCTTTGTATTGCATTTTCTTAAAAGGCTTAGTTAAAATCAGGTGAAGTCTTGTATAGTTGCTATTGGTTAAGTTAGGCCTCATGCAACATTGTTGGAAGAGATCAGAGGTCTAATTCTTAAGCTCTTCATGTGATTCTCCTAAAGCACAGTTTTAAAACTTAGATTATATGTAAGGGTGCAGAAGAAAAAAACAGGTGTATCATTTACTTACGTTAATAGGGTAGTTCATTACAGTTTGCAGACCTTACATACAAACAACACACATTAATGAAACCAGTTCTGCTTGCTCTTTTACCTTCCTCAACGTTATCAAATGAATCTCAAATATAGTAAAAAGCTCTCCATAAACAAACATTGCCATTGGATTGCTTTACAACACTCACCTTCACAAAGAGCACTATGTCTGGAAACGAGCACCTGGTCTGGAGCAGGCAGGTTTCTGCCATGGAGATTAAGGGACAGATGAGGAGGGACGTTCCTGCGGCTTGATAAACTGTCTTATTCTCCCTATCAACCTGAAAGATTCTCCTCTGATAACTCTCTGTTGCTTTCTGCCTCTGGTACTGTGACAACCACTGGCTTTCTTGGTAGTGAAAACCAGAACAGCCTATTGCCTTAAACACTGCCAGGGGATGAAAACTTTTAGAAATGCCAAAACAGCTGGACTGCTGTGTTAGAAAAGTCTTGTTTCGTAGGTGGCAAAAATGAAAGCTGGTCAAAAGCTACGATTGTATTTTTCCTCCTACTCAGAGAACTGCTTTCCAGTGCTGTGCAGTTTACAGCGACAAGGAGATAGAAAACTACTGTGTATTTTGTAAAAATGAGACTACAAATGTTGCTAGCATGTGCTTAAAACAGAGCTAAATACATGACACCACCATTTTTTCTCAACCTGCCTCTTATGTGAAGTTTTACCCACCCCCCAAGGAAAAAGAGGGGTGAAGGGTATTACTGTGACCCCTCAGTGCTAGCAATGGGCACCTCCACCCTCTGCCAGGCTGCAGTGAGGGGACAAGCAGCAGCCAGGGGACATCGTTTCAGATGTGCCATGTCTGGAGGAGGCAGGCCAGTATCTCTGGTGATGATTTAGCTCCCACTGTCTCCTTTCCAGCTGCTCCTCGCTCTCTGGCCATGGGGGTGCTGCTGCAACCGCTTCCCAGCCCGCTGCGCTCACATAAGCTGTGCTGCCAACAGCCAGCTGTTCACCCAAAGTGGGCTCTCAGGGAAACCCCTTGAGCGGGACACTGAGGGGACAGCAGCCCAACTTGGTACCAACCTGTGCTTTGGTGTCTTAAATGGTTTATTATAGAGGAATTTCAACCATTAAGCTAAGTCAGTGATGAAATAATCCTACACTAACAGACTGCTGTGGTCTGAGGGAAGAAAGGAGAAGTGTCAAGAAAAACAGTTCCTACAACTCATTTGATATTTTCATACAGGCTTTGATAGGAAAAAATAAGTTATCTCACCAGGGTTCATGTACCATTTGGAGAACATTCCAGATAGCTTTGTGGTCAAGAAGAGCTATGTGATCAAGAGTGACAGCAGCGTGAACTTTTCCTGATCAGCTGGCCATTAAATACTAAAATTTTGGCTTCCTCTAACTTTTACTGATGGAGCTAAGGAAACGTGGTTGTTGCTTCATTTTGTCCCCCATCACCTTGGTGACAGTGCATTTCAGAGAGCCAGATGCAGCAGCCCCAGCCTCCTCTTCTGGGGAAATGTCCATAGGCAGAGTCAGAGATCCAGGTCAGGACAGACATGTTACTGTGACAAACACAGGCACAAAGCAGGCACTGAGTCCCGGTTTGTCCTTAACTGGGATGACATATAGGCAACGAGGAAGGTGAGGGACTGGCAGCCCTGGAGGTGTTACAGAAGCAACCTCCTGTCTTGTTTCTAAGTGCAAACTTTTTATGTCCATACCTACTTGGGAGGAAAATTTACTACAGCGCTACTGTTTTTCTATTTTGCAATGGATAAAATAGCAAACAGCGAATCTCTCAGCCTTTTACCTTCACTCCTCTCAGTCCGCTAGAAACCTTTCACAAAGACTAAAAAAATCATTTGAACACTGAGGAATTGAATAAAATGGGGGATTAAGCATTGCTAATTACAGCAATGCTCTGCCAACTGTAATGACTTTTTTGACTACTTCTGTGGGCTAGTTCTGATGGTGTTAAACATGCCGATGAATTCTGAAAGGCATCTGACCTTCACACACTGTGCTGTCTCCCCTCCCATGTTGCCTACAAGGGACATTAATAGTGTACTGCTATCTTAGCTGTGTTCTGTGCAATGCAGGTACCACAATCTCTAGCGAAGAGCTGCAGTGTTTGCCCAGCTTTGCTGTCCCCAGTGGTTATGGTAAGCACTTAGCTTTTACAGCAGAAAACAAATCCACAGGGACTAAGATGTTTCCCCATTTCTGATGTGGCCATGTTCCTTCGCACAGGCTAAAGAGGAAATCTTCTGAGCAGTTTCCTTGTGAAATCATTGGTGCACTTTATTAATATAAAGCTATTCTAAAAGCCCGTGCTATCCAGGCTGTGTAGTACACCCCAACATCTAAGACAGGGCCATGTCCTCTAGGGTTGCTGTGCCTGGACTGTGAACAACAGGCAGGTCTTCAGGAGTTACTCAGCCAAAAGCCTCAGCTGCTGAGGTTCTATGGTAAAGGAGGCAGCAGCCATTCAGGTAGGGACAACTGGGAAGCTGGTGAACCACATCGAACTTTAGGAAGTTCAAAGCCAGTTAGTCCCCAGGGACTTGAGCTCTGGGTAAGAGGACAAATCTCTAGACTTGCCATGCCAGGGCAGGTAATGGATATATCCAGGTTTCCTTCAGTTCTGCAGAGCTGGAGGCAAATTACAGTAGCCCACACAACAGCACAAGCAGTGATTAAACTTTCCCTACTGTAACAGTGACCAGTAGTCTGAAGTGACTGCAAGACCTTGAACACCAAATCTGATTCAGACCTTGCCACAGTTTGACCTGGCAGCTCAAATACGCTAGTTTCCTATAACCTTTGCTGAAAGCCCAGAACATGGATATTTTGGCCTGCTGAGGAAAATAGGGTGAATACAGCTAGATAAAATGCCTTCAGATATGTCAGCTTGCATTTTGGCTTACAGGAGACAACTCTGTTCTCCTAACTCAGCTCATCTAATCCGGGGAGCTACAATTCCTACTGGACTTAAAAGCATCAATGACACATGCCAAAGGTGTTTGTTCAAGTTTCCAAACAGTGTCTGCCATGATGACACCAGCCACTCAAAAATCACGAGCTGGGACACTGAAATAGCTTTATAGCTCTGTATCGAGCAACATGACAATAGCTGAAGTATGCCATCATCATACGATAATGTACTTTCCAACAAAGCAAGGGTGGCCATTTTACAGAAGCATGTGTCAACATCTTACCTTGCAGGGACACAATGCAGCAGTAAGAGAACCAGAAGAGACCTGCCTGTCCCATATTAATACACCCAGGAAGATAGCACAGCTAGGGGCATTGCAGACTGGGAGCAAAGCTCCCTGCATTTTTCTCCACACCACCACTCAGGGATGTGTAACTTTGAGCTGTGCTTGGTACATGCACAGAATTTAATTACACTTCCTCACTGTTGTGCTTAGTGATGATGCAGGGTGAAATCTTAACTCAGGTGAAGTCAGTCGGAGTCTCTTGCTGTTGATTCAATGGACGATTGTGTTTCCAGACTGGTTATAATCTTAATAACTAGGCAAATGCTGCTGTAATTGTAGGTAATGCTGCAAGTTGGCCTCCACCTGCAATTGTTGTGACATTAACATCCAGATCTTGTGGGTGAAGTGGGCCAATCCCCAAAACACAAAGCTGGTTTTTATGCTCTTCTGCTGCTTAAATAGAAGGCTAACCAGTGTCTTGACTAGGTGGCATTTATGTTTTAATTGTGATTGGTCAGGAGGTCAATATGCTTTTTCTAGTAATACTGGGATTTAATGAGTTCATTAATCAAACAATTAAGACAGCTGTTGCTGCAGAGGAGAAAAATGTCAGGCTGTCCATAGAAGCTTTCATTCAGAGCCTTAGGCAGTGATCATATACTGTGACAGTATCAACTTATGACAGCTCTCTGTAATCATGTGCCATTACTTAATGGGATTATTAGCCTACACTCCCTGCTTTCATTCATTTTTCAGTGTTCCACACTCTCTTCCATGTTTTTTTGTTGTTGTTGTTCTGGGTCTTACTCAAAGATGCTGGGAAAGAGAAAAGCTCTCCATAACCTTCTTCCCACTACTGCTTAAGCTCAGGGGTAGGAGCACCACCATGCCTTAGGCTAATTTCAATAGGCAGCAAGATCTTATGCACAAGATATTAAAGAGCGTCCCAAAAGATCTATATTCAGTTTCTGGAGCTGCTGCTGCTACCACCTTGATTCAGCAGCTCTGCTTTCCCGAGTGGTCTTGAAGAGGTTACTTGCCTCCACATCCTCATCCACAGCAAGGGGATAATTATAGTGACTTTACGCAGGAGTCACACACCGTACGTCATTCTTAAGCCAGTAGTTAGGGCCCTCCCTGAGCTGGAGTTGCTCTGCGCCTGAAGCTGTTGTAACAATTTGTTTTGTAACTGTTTCTGTCCAAACATATCAGGAACCAGGTTTTTGAAGGTTCTTCTATTGACCTCAAATGTCCTGTGCCTTCAAAATTGTGATGAGTGGAATTTGTTTTTCCTGGACTTTTTGTTTCCTTTTGAAGGTTAAGCGTGGAAGAAACAGTTCAGAGGGAGCACAAAGACTTTTTTATTTGTTTTCATATAATTATATAATCCTTTTGAAGCTACAAGAAAAAGGAGAACAAGGAGCATAACTTTCTTTTTTTTCCAAAAGCTGAACTGCAATTCCATTTTCTTTCTTCAACACGAGGGAGCTAAGTTACCTCCTTTCCCATATTTATGCTGGCTAAGAGGCAGGTTTATCCGGCAAGTGGAGCAGAACCGCTGCCTACTGGGAGACAACAAACCGTCCAGCTGGGACCAGCATTGTGGATCTGCCCCTGCCTGTTCTGCTGAGCTAGCTGGCTCAGGCTGAACTGGGACTTTCCTCCAAGTTTCCTTACTTGATCCTCAGCTATCAGGCAGTTTTTGTGTGCTTTTCCTTCTCATACCATACCAACAACTCCCCTTTCCTTTTTCACAACACATTTGATCTCCTGTCAAAGAACAGGAACCACAGCAACCAGCTCAAAACTACTGCCTGGAAAACTACAAGGAGTTCACAAGCTTGGGCCGCCTGTGGGAAGCAACTTTAAGGCTGGGTGCAACTTTCAAGACCAACAGCTATTTTGCTTTAATTCCTTCTAGAGACTCATTTGTTCTGCACTGGCATGGATTAACTGAGCCCACTGCATTCCTAGCACCGACTCTTGCCCTGAACTAAGCCCTGCAATGCCAGCCTGATGGCAGTAGCTGCTGTGAGTAGCTACCACCGGCTCTGCACACGTAGCGTCAATGCAAGAGAAGCCTCTGTGGTAGAGAGCTTTGCTTCCTGCCTTGCTGCACCACTGCAACCAGCTGCTGAACTTGGCTGCACGATGGCCGAGGAGAAAGGGGAGGGGAGCTCCCAGTGCCTCCCCTCTCCACCTCATCCCTGAGAGGAAATCCCACTGCCCTCTGGTTTACCATTAAGTACCCAAGCCATTTTTTTAAGAGCATTTTTTTAAGATCGCAGGCAGAAAGACAGAAGGAAGCAGTATGACTTCACGCCCGTACTCCCACTAGCTCAAAGACCTCCTTCAGCCTTGGCAATAGGTTCTGAGAAGCACATGGGTTTGACTGCAGCTACACTAGAAAATGTCTATTTTCTAGACATAACCATGTTCTGTTAGTGTGCTGTGACAGATATATTGTTTTAATTAAAAAAAAAAGGCATCTACTCCTTGAGGATACAAAGTGTGTTTTACATTCTTGATACCTGCTACAGTATTCATGCAGATTCCTATAGTGTCACAACACTGAAAAAACCCCAAAATTGGCAATATTACTTCTGTTATGAATGCAATAAAAATATAGTTACAAGTCATCCTGGTTCACTGAAGGCAACTATAATGCACTTAATAACATATGATATTCTGTGATAGGCACAGAAGCACCGCAGGCATGTCATTTGGGTCAGATCACATTCAAACCAAAGCTTTTTGCGAGGAAGAGACATATTACCTGGAATTTTCTCTCTCTAAGCACTGTGTTCATTTTGTGGCCTAGAGCTAGGGCACGAACACCCAAACGCTGAATTTTAAAGAACTCTTTGGATGCCACCTACTGGGCTTGAAATGGAACTCTTGACTTCTGCTCTCGGAGCAACGAGCAGGCATTAGCACATCTCATTGTGAGAGGTTCTGCCTCGGAACCACCTCCGCAGCAAGATGCCTTGCCTTTTGCTAACGGCACTCTTGAGAGTACTTGAGATGCTGAAATTGTACTTCCAGGCTAAGTTTCAAAATCAAGCATCTGTAATTTAAAATACATTTTAATGGACAAAGTAAAAATTTTGCCATTTAATATTCAAATACTTCTAAACAGTCATGTAGCTCTGCCTATCTGCTAATATCCAACACTTAAAACAGATGTTTCCAGCTGCTGTTTAATTTCTCAGCTAAATAGGAGAAATATTCATATTTAAAATGTGGACGGTAGTTGAGATTCCTGCACATAAATTGTATTTTTGGTACTTGCCAGGCTCCTGCTGTGTGTGACATCCTCAACAGTGAAGTTCAATGAGAAAGCTGTGTTAAACGGCAATTGGACAGTCCTTCCAGTAAAAAAAAAATTAATTTCCCTTTCCCTTTCTCTCTTTTTTAAGAGCAAAATATGCACCTTGACATTGAAAGTGTGCTGTAAGGATTTTTGTTTTTAAAGAAATGTACCTTATTTTATATTTAGAAATATTAATAACATCTATCTTTTATCTTAAACAGTATTACAGAGTTCAGAGAACACCAAACATACTTAAAGGATTACAACTTTGAACACGCAAGTTCAATAACACACTCTTTGTCCTAAACCCTAATTAAGCTTTCAGGTTAAGGAAGCAGCAGTGTACGTAACTACAAACATTCTGCTAAAAATAGCTTCTTTCTCTTTTTAAGGTGCTAAGACAAAAAAGCATGCAGGCGAAGGAGGGAACAAGTATATATACAGCAAGTATACTAAAATGTTTTCTCTAAGGAAGGAAGGGGTCCTCTCCCAAGATGTCACTTGTAAGGCCCCTTTTTCATGCTGAAGCTGGAAGTTTGCCCCTGCTGACTCAAATGCAACTGAGGACAAACCCTGAGTGCTCTCCTTGCAATGCAAACAGCTTCTAGTAGTTGAGTAGCTGAGTCTTTGATCAGAAGAGTGTCCACGTTGAACTCCACCCCTGTAGGAAGCATGGCCCTTTTCCACCTGAGCAGGAATGATCCCCTTCCCTACCCACCACCCACTACCTAAGAAGGACCAAGTTAGGGCTGCAAAGACTATCACAGCTCCAGCCTTCAGCTACATCATAGACAAGTTCTCACTCTACACACCCCTCCTCGAGCATGTGTTTGGGTGGTTCAAGAAGATACGGTCTCAGTAGTGAGATCATTCAGTGCAAGACTGAAAGGATCCCCATGACCATCCGTCCAAACTAAACCATGCTAACGTGTTGCCATAGATCTTACAGGGCATGCAAATTAGTAATCTGAACGGTCACCTGAAAAATGGGCCCTGTCTTCCACTTTCTCCCCTTTCTCCTACCTCTCTTTCATGTCACAATCAGTCAATGCATTATGTGTGCCTATAACTTTTAAACAAGCAAGTTGGCTCACAATTACAAATAGAAGGATGGGTCCTTTAAGTTTTGTATCTGCTAAATATCCTCTTGAATGACAACCTGAAATGCAGCTAGTTATGTTGGCTCAAGTGGATTTAATTTTGTTGTCAGAATAAAGCAGACTTTCATTTTAAGTCCTGTGCACTCAGTAGGGGAGGAGAAATGACAAAGTAGACCATCAGTTGACTTTACATCTCAATGATCTGGTCTGCAAATTGAGGTGCTTTGGGAAGACGGTGTGTTAAAAAGGGTAGGTGTGCAGATTAGCAAGCTGCACAAAACCTGAAGACAGGTACAGGCAGAATTGCAGGAAGAAAACCTGGAGGAGGAACTAATAACTCAATTTGTGTGCACTTGGCTTGACTGTGACCTGCTAGTACCCCGGAGGAAAAAGCCTGGTTTTGTTACAGAAACATGAAGCCCTCTCCATCCAGGCCAATGGATGCCATGTGCTACAGGGAGAGGCAGCAGTGCAGAGAGTCCTACTGCACAGAACAGAATGTGATTAACCAAAAAGCGTATGTCTTCTAGAGCACCAGGGCAGCTGGAAGTGGTTCAAATCACTGGCTATGTTGGCTTTCCTGTTCCCTTCCTCCCCCTCACAAAAATGAAAACACACACTGGTCCAGGAGGGAGTACTGGAGGTCCTGTCTGGCATTTCAGCAAAACATAAGAGCAAGTTTCAGTCAGATAGATCCTGGAGAATTATCTAATGATGACAGCCAGACCTGCAGATGGAGCCTGCAACCCAGGAGGCGGGAACAGCAGCAGCACCACCAGTGCTTTTTGGAACAGACTGAATACCCCACAAACTGATAACCCTGAGTGCTGGGATAATGGAAAAGCAATAAAAGTGGTTACAAACTGTTACGTTACACAGTGAAGCTGGAAGCTACCTCGCATAGAGTCAGCCAGAAAAAAACAGGTTAGTAGAGACAGATATATACAGAGAGAGAGCAAGCCATTCCTTGAGGATTCATCATCTTGCCTGTCTCACCCACCCATCCACTTTGGATGATGTGCTCTCTGGTGGTGTTGCTTTCTCCAAGTACAGTGCTAAATAGCCCTATAGAGTTTAGGCATCTATTTTAACTTAAGTGAGCTGAAACCCACCCTTGGAGACTACTTAGCTAGAGAGAACTGCTGGGAAAAAAAAGACCTGAGTGCATTATTCCCAGCGTCTCTGACCCCACTGCCTGATAGAGCTGTAGGAAAAAGGTGATGTTGCCTCAGGTTACATCAAAGCTGGCTCTTCCATGAAGGCAGGGCAGCATTCAAGCCACAGCACAGGACACAGTACATGGTCCCGAAGAGGTCTCTGCAAAAATCTGGTCCTCTGCCCTCATGAAAGATTAAATAAAACTCAGTCAAGCATTACTAAGATGATGAAAATGAGGAACCTATTTTACAACAGAGGGCAGGAAAATCTATTCTTGTTTAAAATTGGAAAGCAAAGACTGAGGGAAGGTATGATTACTCAGTGCAAATATTATTTTTTCCCTGATAATTGGGGGTGATGCTGAAACAAAAACAAATGGGTACAAACTGGCCATGAATGTTTCTAGCTGACAATTAGAAGGGTTCCTAACCACCACAGCATGAGGTTTGGAACCAGGTTTCTGGTAGGATTAGCAGGTACATCAATATGTACGTGCATACGTGACAGCACAAGAGGAAAAAAACCTTTTTGTCTCAAGATGAGATTTGATCCCTTTCAGCAGGGACTTGGACTTACTTCTCCACTGGAAGGTTCCTTGCTGCCCACTGTTTCTTTGCACATGACATGGACATCACTCCAAGGACAAGACAATGGCAAGTGCCATGGTTTTTTTATTCCATGCCACTGAATGTGTCCAAGTGAAAATAACGCATGTAGCAAACTCCGCGGCAATGATGGAAGGGAAAGGTAATGGTCAGTAAACAACAGCAGCTATCCCAGAGTTTACACTCTAAAATAATTGAATGATTCCTTGGAAAAGGTAATAGATGATGGATATGGTATCTCTGACAGCAAGCTCCAGCTAGACACCAGATTAGACAGACAGCAAAAAGTAAATGGTGCCAGAGATTATCCTCTCCTGAGGAAGACCAGAAGAGCAGTTAGCACAAAATGGCATTTTATTTAAAGTGGCTTCAGCCAGTCACTGCAAATCTAACTGCTGACGCTGTATGTTTTATGCATGCTTACAACTAGGGGTGGACACATGCTAGTATGGGCCAGTATTCATCTACTGGCCAGGTACAACTGCTCAGCTTGCAGAATACAAGGAGAAATGCAAGGATCCCATGGATGGCAACTGAAAAAACACTCTCCTCAGCCCGGTAGCCTCACACAGCATTGGCAAAAGGCAACAGAGACTGAGCTGCAATGGGGCACAAGTCTTGAGGCAGCTACAGGATCCAAACGCAACCCAGGATGGCTGCAGCAGCAGCATCCTTTCCAACAGTGAGGACATCCTCGAGGATGTCCAGTGAGGCCTAATGGAGTACAGGAGGGCTCAGGAGGTATCTCAGCCACCAGCTGGCCTGATTGTGGATAATCATCAGAAGAAGGTAAAGGCATACATGGTACCAGAATGCCACCTGGCAGAACAGCAGCAGCAATGGATAGGGAGAAAGTCTCCTACCTGTAAAAGCAATACCATCAAAGGGTGGGATGTTGATTCAAAGATGAGCATACCTGGAAGATTATGAGCCACCAAAGATTGGTGATAAGGAGTGTTTACTTTCAGACAGGTCTAAGTCGCTGAGTGTCTGGACCAGGCATCAGGAGGCTGCTGCTGGGGCACAGCACACACATAGCCAATCCTCTTGACAAAGAGCCAGATCAACTGCTGAAACCCTTCAGCAGTTGTTTGTACCCATCAGATGTTAATGCTTATCCACAAAACAGGCTACAAAGATTATCTTAGGAGTCCTGCCTTAAAAAGTGCTGTCAGGATGTGGAGCTCCAGGGCACAATACAGCTGCCAAACTGATGCAAATACAGACCTTTGGAAAAGTTGTGGCTGGGATCCTCAGACAGGAGGATTTCTTAGCCGAGCTTTCCTTTTTTCCTCATGGAGACAGGAAAATCTAGACCTTTGTAGTAGCATCTAGGCAGTATAAATTAAGTACTGGACAAATACAGAACGAAAAGACTGCTCCTAACTTAAAAAAGATAGATAACTTATATGTAGACCATTAGTGGGGATGTGGGAATGCCAAAGGATTTTTGGAAGTCTTTTTATAAAACTCTATGTAGATTAAGGCTTTTAGCCAAAGCTAGGCCAAAAAGAGATGCCGAGGGAAAGAGAATGAAAGGAAATGAGTGTAGGTGCAAGGCAGTAGAAGAAATCAACTTTTCACCTGCACAGCTTCAACGGACCACAGAACACCATTAAACTGGTTTTTGTGTGACCATGGATTATAGGTAGTAGGCTAAAGGTTGAGTCTACCTACAAACAGGACAACAATTTAGATGTACCTGTCTACTGTGTTTTTAATGATGCAGCTGTACGTTATTTAGCTATTATTACTGATAATAAAAGATAGGGTCTGTCCCGGAGCAGGGCTCTTCTGGTACTGAATGTGAGTTCAGGCTGAGCTCCCACCTGCAGAAATAATGAAACCCTTGCTACCTCACATTTTAACATCCGAAGCTTGGGCAAGGTTTATGTCTCCTGGACTGGCCACCTATTAGCATTTCATAACATCTTCTAACAATTTCATTATTAAGGCTTTTCTCGTTCTGTTAGGTTTCTGAAATTAGACTATACTTTCTTTAATGCAGTGTTTGCATTAACTTACTATGATTATTTTGTTTTATTAGATTTCATAATTCATATATTCAGTAAGGCTCTTTGCTAGAAATGGTTCTTTGAATGCTCTTGGTCCTCAGTTCATGTTGAGGGATTAACAGTGTGTTGGAGTTTCTTTATGGGATATTTCTCTTGACTCTGTTTTTATGTAGTGAGCAGTGGTCATAGCTTAGAGGGGTTATATACATCTGGAAATTCTAATCCTCTCTAGATGACAGAAAGGAAAAGAAGTCTGAAGCTGTAATTTCCTCTGGTTTCAGTTCTCTCTCTCCCCTACATGCCAGCAGCCATTTCAGAGCAGAGAAAGCCTCCTTTATTCTAACTTTGGCTACATTATTTACTTACTCACGGTCTGCTGGGTAAGTAATTATTGCTGAAATTAACTTAATTATTTAGTAAGTAATTAAATGCTTTGGATGCATAGGAAGAAATTTTCCTTCATTAAGAAGCAACTTTGTGGCAATAAACTTTTTACCTTTGTCCAGTTACTTTATAAATGTGAAACAAAAGGCCCAAACTCACTCCTGTTACTTAGATGAAATATCCATTTACTTTTGATTTTGATATTACAGTCTGACCAGTACTTCTACTGAACAGTGGGTCTGCCGCACCCTGCCCTTCCAGTTCTGACAAAGATTATAAATAAATGAACCATTAAACGATAATTCTGTAAAGCGAACAAAACACAAGACAGTGCAGGTGAAAATTAAAATGTGCAATGTCTTGTAATACATTTATAGAGGCTGTGGTTTTACTAATATTCACTTTTATTTACATTAAAGAGATTAAAGATTAAACTTATGTGTGTATGCACTCTTACAAAGAGAAAAGTAAACCAATTCTGTGATTTTACACACACTGCTGTTGCTAGCCTTGGGCCAGGCCCTTCACAGTTTCACAGGTATTTTCAACTACAGCTGCGGCTCTCTACAGGACAGTTAAAGGCAGTCAACAGGTGCTCTTAAAAAATTCCTAAAATCAAATGAGTTTACAAAGGAAAAATGCAAAATACAGGTTTATTTTCTCAGATTATCTTACAGCTACCTATACCAGGTCTGCAAATAAAACCACTCTGGTAGCTACAGTATTTCGTATGACCTGGGACAGTGATGAGCCCGGTTTCAGAGCAAAACCATTGCTGCCTCTCATGATGGGAAGGCAACTAATTAAACACAGAGGATGCTTGCATCTAGCTACCTGCCATCCACAGCACAGTAAGTATGTGGTAATAATGCAAAAGCAATCAGCAACCAGGAATCCACTGCTTCCTGAGCTCAGCAATAATTTGCTTAAATAATTAATAAATAGTTTGAATAATAAGGCCTGGCCATCCCAAGCAGAGATGTCTGACGGAGGCTGCTTGCACAAGCAGATTCTCTCATGCCGCGCTGTGGGGAGGGGGAAAGGGAAATCAGACGCTCCTGTTGCAACACCAGCATTTGGGAGGCATCAGAAAGAGGTGTCCCTGGGGCTGCTTCAGCTTTGAGGGGAGATCTTTGTCTCACGCTCCTGTCGCTCAGGGATGCCCACCTGGGAAGAGACCTGCGGTGCTTCCTCTGCCACATCTCGTGCAGCCGGGCACTGAGGGAGGGGGGGCAGCAAGCCCTGGTAGAGAGCTGGGCAAAATTCAGCATTTTCTCCGGTTTCCATCTCTGGGTTATAGTGCAGCAATCACGTACAGCCTCTTCTTGGCCAGATACTAAATGCTTTAAAGCAAAGCGAACGTCCTGTCTACTCTTTTTTGGATGCCTAGCCCCCAGCACCAATACATGCATACAGTAACCCTTTGTGACGCTTTACTTTTTACCTAAAACAGCTTGGAAAATTATTTCAACAAATAGTACTTTATCCCATCATAATTACCAATGCATTATTACTTCTTTATCTCTTATTTTACAAGGCTTACTTAGATGATGGTGACAAGAAAGTTTCTAGGAACTGTGCATGGCAAGGAGAACAGAGGCAAGGCAAAGAAAATGAAACGTAAAAATAAATAGGAAAATTAACTTGTGGCTAGCAAAGACTGAAAAACTTCATCTACAATTTAGTAGGGTTTAAATTAATCTTGCCCAATTTAGGAATGTTGTTCTCTTACACAAGTAATTGTCATATTGCATGAATTATACTTCTTCTATGTCTCACTCAAAATAGCATTACTTTCAGTCATTGCTATTTGTTTACTTTTTTAGTATAGGATGATAATGAATTATATGTGTATTACTCACAAACAGCGACTGAGAATTTTCAAAGCAGCATAAGTAACCATTGCCCCTCCTCCAAAACGGAAGCCATTTAATTTTAATGGGAGATGTGACAAAACCTCCATTGCTTGTAAAAAAAAAAAAATCAAGTGGTTCATTCAGAAGAGAAGGTTTTAAGCAGAGGCAAAGGGAAATGGCTGCAGAGATGCCCCCTCTCCATTCCCCCTGAAGTGAGGAGAGGGAATGCCGTCGTCCACTTTAACCACAACAGAAATGTGCCAGCTAATTAATAAAAATACACAGCCCTCAAAAAGATCACTTCCCCTAATCCTTATCCATTCTTAATTTTAAGATTCAAGGTTATTTTCAAAAACCTGCCAGTAGTCTAAGAAAACTGAGAGCCTTTTAACTGAACACAGGTGAAAATCAGAGCTGGGAAATGCCACCCAGTTACAGATCACCGGCTTTAATCTTATACCAACTAGTTAAAGAACTGAATTTCCTTCTGCTGTGAATTCTGCCTACAGAGTTCATGCTGTCTGTGTTTGTGTTAAAGGGAACATTACCAGGTCACAAGCACACAAGCAGCAAACCAAATGCTATTAGCTATTTATCCTGTTACAAGAATTATGTTTAAATACCTCAATGCTATTTCTAATCCGTATTTAATAACATGGCAAGATGCCAGCTGAACATTCTACATGGAGACAAAAATCTTATATCCTTTTTAAATTCTTACAGGGAATTACTTCAACAAAAGAGCATTATATTCTCGAACACGTTATAGGTCTGGGAAAAACAGATTAACTGGTATTTCAATGACACATCCTGTTTTACACTTCACCATATGATACTTAACCTGCGACACACAGCCGTGCTGTTTCAATCTAAATGCAAAAACTATACACATATATAGAATATCTGTTATTTGTGTTGCAAAGTAATAAGTAAATAAATAAGAAATACCCAAATAAATAAGCTATTTTATGCAGCTTCAGGGAGTAGGTTGCTGAAGGCTTCAGAAAGTAATTTGCCAATGGTATTCCTAATTCTGATGTTTAAATCAAGAGGTGAAAGTGAAAGATGAAAAGAGTGTATGTTTTTTTCCCCTCCAACAGTATGTGATATTTTGGTCCACATAGAAAATAATTCAAATGACCAGGTAAAGTATTACATAAAAAAACCTGTCAGCTCCAGTGGGAACTGGCAAAGATGTGTCCTGAAAGAGCAGTTAAAAACTGGACACAAGCACCAGCAAAAACCCATTAGCTTGACAGAGAAGGGGGACTGAACTCTATTGCTTCCCTCTCCAGTGTAAATTCAAATTCAAGGCTATTCTTCATCCTGTCCTCCCCACCACCCCACTTCCATTCTCAGGCTTTAGTAAACTATGAGAAACACAGTATATCCAATTAAAATATAGTTTTTAAATAAAGATATAGTGCACAAAACATACTGCAAACCAATCAGCTAGAACACTGATATTCCTCAAAACAAGGACTGTTGCTGTGGTCCCGGCCCCCGGGGAGCCCCTGGCCCCTGCGGTGCTCCTGGCAAAAAGGAGGCTAATGGTTTTGCTGAGGGGTTGGTAGCATGCTAGTTTCTGCAGGCAGCATAGGCCCCAAATTTTTTAAGTCTTTAGGGTATATTTGGATCCTGTTTTGAGTTTCATCTGCCACCATTATGGAAAGAGACTTGATTTTTTACAAAATGCTCAGGTTCTGCAATAGCTTTTAAAAATAATTTCAAAAATTACTACCAGGTAAATGTCAATGATTCTCCAAGACACAGATGAGAATTTTTCTGAAATCTGAGTAAATGTTTAACTTCTCTAACTACCCCATTTGAATAACTTGGAAAAGGGCATGCATTTGTGACTCCAGTCCTGCTGTAGTTTACGTGGTTCTGTAACAATTATATTTCTAGTCTATTTCGAATATTCATATATGTGCTAAAATTACAGCATATAAAGAGGCAAAGAACAAGATGGGAAATACCACCTTTGCACCTCTGCCTGTCTGTCAGGCTTCACAATAACCATCCTCCTTCGCATGGCACATCCCGCAGCAGGCTGGCGTGCCAGCCCCAGGCTCCTCGCAGGGAGGACGCTGCGATGGGTGCCCTCCTCCTGGGAAAAAACTCTGACAGCAGCGTCGGTGGCAGGTTGTACAAGCTGCCACTGTTTGCTTTGAGAAGCTAAATATTTTTATGAAGGAATTAAAATGCTTTCCTTTAGTGCTGACAAGGCAGGTGTTATTGAAAGCAACTGGAACTGAGTCACTCGACTTGTTGAGGCTTTTATCAGTAAATAATCAGACATTGCAAATGGAAATGCATACAAGTCCTTATCACGGCATGACATTTTATTATCTGAGCGAGAAAATAATCATGTAACCTTCAGATGGCATTTACTTAAGCTCCTTGGGCAGAGTCCGAGGAACATGCGATTTCTTACTTTTTAAAAGAAGCAGTAGGGCTTTTTAGGGAACACACAGAGAATACAGTCAGCGATGGCACAGGAGTAAGTCGCCATGCTTCACTTCCCCTTCCATAAAATATGTATAATATTTCCTTTCACTACCTTACTCCCTTTACTACCCCTTAACAGGAGGGGTCTGTGTCTTGCTAAAAAGTATACAGCCACTGCCAAATCAAAGTGACTTCACCAGAGATAAGCATCCTAAAACAGCCTGGTCATATTAATAATTTCCATTATCACTTCTGCTTCACAATATTTAAACTAACTTCTAAAAAAGAGCCATAAATATAATTTTGCATGGATCTATATGAGACTGTAAGAAAAGGCCAAAATGCAAAGTCCTTGAGATGGCTAACCCTGGCTTGTACCCGTCAAGGTGAAAAGCCCCAAAAGGCGGAATTGTTTCTGGAAGTGGAGTGATCACAAGGTTGCCTAATCCTCTTCCTGTGAACAGGGTAGCAAAGTGCTGGAAAGAACTGATTTCAAATGGAAAAAGACATGGAAGAAAAAGTTGGGTTAGTATTAAAGATATCTAATAAATATAATTAGATTTTTTTTAATCAACAGAAAAAGGCTTATTTTTACTGTTAGGGATGCTAATAAAACCAAATCCAGATTCTCAAGTGGACTGGGCATGATTTGTTACACCCATGCTGGGAAGGGGACATGATACCTTTCCATCTTTTTAATGCCTACCACATTCTGGTTTCTCAAAGCACGTGAATAACACATTTCTTATTCCACAAGCAATCCCAAAATCCATGGGAACCAGAGGCTACTGAATACCATTTAAAACCTACATACTGCTACAATAGGAAATAACAGCAAATAAGCTATTCATTGCCTAACCATAAGGTTGCCAGCTATTCCTGGCTACTTGCATTTTATCTTTCTGATGCTGTCTCCACTTTGCAGGTAATTATTATATGTTGATGGTGTCAGAGAGAAAGCAGGAATAAATCTGTAACTCTGTGTCTATGGCACTGACTTGGTAGAGGGATGCACATTAATCTTCCACTTATGCTCCAGGCAACATCACAACCTCAATCACCCGCATCCCACATCAGTATCCTAAGTACAGGGCTAATGATGCAGCTACTGCTGCCTCCTTCATTTTGGCAACTGTGCCTAAACCCCTTGTGAATGATTCTAGAGCTAACACTGACATGTAATATTTTCTCAAAAAAAGCTCTTAATTTTTATTTAATGAAGGCCATTTGCAAAATTTCACCTGAATTTATTAATAATGTAATTTTAGTACAGTTATATTTTTCAGCTAATTGGCCAAATCCCTTTCCTCCCCTCTCCCAGAAAATCATTCACCACACTCTAATGTTTTATATTTGTGAATGCCGTGAGTCCTGTAGACTGGTTTGTTATTTATTTATATACAAACATGGATCAAGCCTCAAATTAAACAGACAGCATGAAAATTCCCAGGCACAGCTGCATGATGATCACCTCATGCAGCAATCATCAATGTTTCCGAAGAAGGCTGCAGCTCTCCAACAGGACTTATGAAATGAAGGTTCACTTCAGACAACCAAGAACTGAAGGCAGAAAGCAAACAAAGAAAACTTCATCCTTGCCCTCAGTCTGTGATGATCACAGGTAAGATCAGCCTTTTAATGAAGACAAAACTCAAGGAGCAGAGGCAGTATGGTTGAGGTTTGAGCAGCAGGCTGATCTCTTCAGAACTTTCTGCTGGTTTCAGCCAGTAAGAAATTCAGGCTGTTCCCTAGGACTGAACGAGGGAAGTGTCCCCTCTTTAGCAAAGGGCTTAAATAGCACGTGACTTTAAGCCTGTGCTTAAAGTAAAAGACATGGTGAGGTGCTTATGGAAGCAGTGAGCTGAGAGTAAATAAAAATAGGAAAAGGTCTAGGAATGTAGCTTTGAAGACATTTACTCCATTTCAATACTTTTTTTTGCCTAAAACAAGCCTGCAAAGCACAGAGATCTGCAGTCACACTGAGAATAAATAGATGCTTAAGGCTTGTACAATCCTATGTGCACATGCAGTTTTAGGACTTCCAAAGCATGGACAAAAAGATGCCTCCAAGAAGTATGACTAGATCATACCCCCCCCAAAAAAAAAAAAATTAGATGCAACTTCATATTTCTGATCACATATGTCTATATGTTGGTTTGTGTCTTTCTGGAATGGGACTTGGCCTGTCAGCTGTCAGAACTGACACTGGCATAAGCAAACAGAACACGCTGCTGCTCCGTTAAGCATCCCTCCAGGAGCAAAGCAGCAAAACTGATTTTGGTGTAGTTTTCAAAGCTATTCTTTAGTCAGCAGCTCCAAGGAACCTTGTTTCTTTTTAGCAGTCTAAGCTCTAAAAAAGTGACAACCTGAATGGCCAGAAAGGAAAGCATGAGAAGTAAAAATGAAAAAGATTGCACATTCAAAAAATCTGCATTGCTCTTTCAGGAAAAAGATTGGTATCATTGCCTTTCAAATCAAAGTCTCCCAAGCACAGTTTTATTGAAGACTGCTGGAAGAGCACTCAGCCCCCAGAAAAACTGCTGCAGGTGCACCCAGCATGCACAATAACCTGAAGAGTTATGAAAGGAATTTGTAATGCCAGTTCCTCTTAAGCTGCATTAGGGAACCTGAAATTGCCATATTCCAGCTGAAAAAAAGTAGCTGAGAAAGGGCAAATACCCATGGGAAGGGAGCCAGCTTCTTGCTTTGTACAACAATCTTGGGAACAGAACCGCAAAATGTCTTCAAACAAACACACCTCTGCTGATTCGGTACTTTTTGTACAGCTGTGTGTAGTGAAAGAATCAAAATCACCATACAAACAGCTAATTAACCAGCAGCCAGAAAAGCAGGGCTATGCTGGTTTGGCTGGGCAGCCCCACAAGGCTCAGTCCTGACCAGCTTTGGTTTGATTCGGGTTTCAGCAGATCTAGCCTAGACGGTGCTCGTGCTCTAGTCCAGGGGAGGGGCTTTCTCCGGAACGATTTTTGGCTTGTTCTGGGGTAGCTTTCATAACTACTCAGTTATAAAAGCAGGCAAGTCTCATAGCCAACTGTAAAACAGAATATCCAAAAGAATGGTGGAGGAAAACAACATACAAAAAAATTACAGGATTTTAGTGGCAGCAGTGTGGCACCTGAGAAAAGGTAATGCTTTCTGAAGAAGGTAGACAAAACAGAGCTCGAGAAGCATAAAAACAGAGAGTAAGGAAGAAGGAGCAGACATGTGCCTCAGGGAAAATACAGCATGGTTTTGACAGAAAGTGAAATGCAGCAGCGCTGGTTCGGATGGGAGAAAGAGAAACTAACTGTTTTCTACCATTGCCCAAACCATACCAAATGCTCCCCTGCTCATTTCACGGCCATCTGTCCTTCTGTAGCATCACACAAATCCAATGTCCTCACCTTTGGCAAGGTCTGGGTAGTTCCCTTTGCTTGCATAAATACCCAGTAACTAAACTTCCCCCAAAACCTCTTTTAATCCATAAATATGAAGCTAGTGTAACTCTGCACATAATAAATCTTTATTTTCACACATCAAGCATCAGGTACAGCACAAAGTCCACTGAATGGGCATAAAGCTAGGAGGTTTTTCCAGGGATCTGAGCTCCTGCTGCCTGTGGACTTCTTACCTACAGCACTTAAAGCCCAGAAGTTCAGTTTATACTTTAAGTGTAAGTTATATCTAAACCACAGACACATCACATCACAGAAAAGGAGATAGCTTTTTGTGCTCTAGTATGAAACACACATTACCATTTAAGTTGGATACATTAACTGTGGTGTTTGGAGGCACAGATGCAAGCACTTCTTATGCCTATGTCTACTCACAGCAAGGCTTTTACTTTCTTGTTTATTAGCACTTTTGATAATTCAGCACAGGTCTAATTATGTCAAGTCAGTCAAGCACATCTCAGGAATGGTGCAAGGAAATTCTGTTTCAGTAAAGTAACCTTGGTCCCCGGTAGGAATGAAATAACTCTCTGAGTGAAAATAAATTACTTTGATTTAGAGACCAAGGATGTCACAAAACTGAATAAAGCCTAGTACTTTTTGCTACATAAAATCTATTACCTTAGGCTCATGGTCAGCTTTTACTGTACACCATTTAACCCAGAAACTAAGCAAGAAATGTTTTGGAAGATGAGCAATCTCAGAGAAGGCCTTGTGCTCAAGCTGGGTTGTTTGGCCGACTGTTTGTGTTCAGCACTTACAGATAAATCACTATCCCTAGAAATCTTTGGAATGATGAAATCCGCAGTTTTGATTCTGGTGTTTAACTTCTATCTGTAAGAAAAATTTAAAATTTATTGGTAGGTAACCTTGGAGGTTTGTGGGTTTGGGTTTTAATTTAGAAATAAACTCTTAAATCCTACCTAAATGTTTAAATTGCTTAAAATTAACTGAATAAGTTTAGTGAGAGTTCCACTATATTCAAATGGTAAGATAAATTTATGACATTTACACAAGTTTTCTGACAAATAAAGGGCTTTTGCCACAGAAGGGGAGGAAAAAAAAAAAAAGGCATACATACGCCGTTAACCTTAGAAGACCAGCTAGCAAGCTTCAACATCCACAAGGTGTCCTACCCAATGTGCCAGATACACTTAGTTGAATTACCAAAGACCAATTGGAAAGTATATCTGGATGACCTTTGCAAACATTTGACTTTGAAACACCAGAAACATCAAGTATTGCTATCTAAAGGAAATATGATAGATGTTGTTTCATGGGAAAACGGAAATCAAGTTAGCACCTAATGAAACTCTTAAAGCAATTCTGATACGGTCTTGCTCTTATAGCCAAGGAGTCTTATGTAGTTCAGCTTCATTAAGTTCATTTGCCAAAACACAGAGGTCTGCTGTCTCTGGAGACACCTTTGTATAGCCCGTCTGGCATCAAGCTGCTGGTCCAGGACATTATCTTCCATAGATGCTGCTAACCCTGCTAAGTGCTAGAGTATCTCAGATAGCATGAGGTATCAACATTGGACCCTGAGTGTCTGAGTTCAAACTAAATGGCACTGCATAGCAACCCGAATCATCTCAAAAGCACAATTGCTGCTACCCACGCTTGTGGAGCTAGCAGGAACTTTGCCACCCACCTCACACTGGGAGACACAAGGTGACATGATATTCACAACATTCAAATACATATATGCAAAATGAAATGAACCAATGCAAAGCAGCAAGAAGTAGAAGAGAAAAGAAAACAACAAACCCTCTAAAAAGAACAAGCTTGATCAACAACAGTAAAAACAAGAAACACTACACACCATACAGTTATATCTGAAAAGTTTCTTTCTGATGGTGATACTTCTGTTTGTTATTCTTAAAACATTATTACTGAAAGACTATGAAGTACTTTAATGTTAGACAGGTCTAGTGTAATGCTCCAGGTGAGGTAACATATTCAAGCTTTGTAATACTTCTCCACTTAAATCATTAGAAAAGCAGCTGTATTATTTTCTAGGCATTTCTAAGTTACTTATGCTAAGTCAATCATAAAAATGCTCTTTCTTCTGTCTTTATTAATCCATAAATATTTTCAAAAAACATGCTTAATACTAATATTTGGGGACTACAGAGTCACAACAGATGCTCTTATTCTTATTATAGGCTGCTCTCTTATTTTGGCCACGTTGTTCTTCCATAAAGCATGTACCCAAGTGCAATAATGCACATGTAGCCTTTAGGACTTTAGCCTCTGCCACTCTCCAGCATTCCCTGACGGATATAAGAGTGTATAAAAAAAGTTACAAAAGCGTGCCTGCAAAGGGGGCTGTCTATCTGTGAGCCAGAAAGTCTGTAAATCACCTCTGCCAGGCTTAACAGTAATAGCTCCTGCTGTTTGACACAAAATCACATTTCAGCTCCAGTGTTGCCGCCTAGCTACTGTACACCAACTTGATGTACAGAGTTGCCTTTAGACCACAGAATCTGTCCCAGCCTGTGTGCTAAGAAATTGCTTAAACTGGGGAGTGGCTGTGGAGCATTCACCAAAATCAGCCATTATTATCATTCATCTTTCCTGTATGGCATCGTCCAGCACATCTGACACTACTGTGTGTAAGCCTCAGAGCATTCCTCAGCCTTTTTCAAATAACAATACTTCAAAGGAGGCTCAGCCTTGAAAAAAAGGAGTGTGCACTGAGGTGGGATAAATCAAGGCATAAACATTGCTTCAGCTCTAACCCCCCTCACCCAGAGAGATGGCAATGAGTTTTTCTTTCACAGTTAATTCCATCTGCTACAGAAGCAGCTTCAGTCAACTCAGGAGGTACAGTATCTGCATGGGAGGTATGGCTTGTAGTGGAAAAGGTCCCAGATGCCTTCTGCTTCCCTAAATTTAGTTCCTTAGTTTTAGGTCTACTCTAAGAAAAATATCCCACCCAGCTCCACACTTAATTTAGTGAGGGAGGGAAGAGAATAGGGAAGAAAAACACTTCAGGATGGCTTCTACACACAGAATTTCACATCTGTTATTTCATCTCTGTGGATGGACGCTGTTTCCACGCCAAGTCCCACTGATTTTGGTGAGATTCCAGGCATAGGCTAGAAAGCAGCTCTAAAGTGCTAAACTATAAAATGCCAGAAACTAATTTCAAGACCATTAAAATTTTTCTTTTTTGTCCATTTCCCTCTAACCTAAACCTTCCCTGCCCAAACATACACAGACTGGACAATTACAAGGGATGCTACACTGCTGGGCAGTTTACTGACTTTCTGAATCCAGCCTTCCCAAACTTTGGGGCAACTACCTACATGTTGACCATAGTTCATGTTGGAAAATCCCAGTATCACATTTTAAATTATATTTTCCAATTTCTTCTACCTCGGCCCCCATGATGTGATGTGTACCCTTCTTACTGCATTCTGAAGATCTTAAAATCCCTTAAGAACTCCTTATGTCACAAGTTA
This sequence comes from Haliaeetus leucocephalus, assembly GCF_000737465.1. NCBI lineage: Eukaryota > Metazoa > Chordata > Aves > Accipitriformes > Accipitridae > Haliaeetus > Haliaeetus leucocephalus. Next base: position 5,410,918 of record NW_010973138.1, read on the forward strand.
CAGCTAGTGATTCCAAGCAGATGCTGCTGGGTACATTCCCACTCCTGCCCTGGGTCCCAGCCCCATGGTGAGAAGGGTACAAGCAGAGCACCTGAGTCCATGGAAACCGAGACCCCTGCATACCCATTCCGTTTAAACCTAGAGAAACCTCAGGTAACCCAGCACAGGGCCCATCAGGAGAAATTATTGGGGAGAGCACCTTGCAGGTCAGGTCTGTGCTTCTGTGGGCTGAGTGTTTCCACCAGCTCCCAGGGCTGAGGGGACAGGCAGCACTGGCCTTCAGCCACCGCGCGGGAAGCCCTGTCCCATCCTGCCTGCCGTCTGCTGAAGGAATGAGGAGCCAGAGGCAAGTTTCTTTTGGGCATTAATAACCAAATCACTTTAGCCAGGCTGGACTTCTGCCTGCCAGATTTAAACGCCACTCTTCACAGAAGCCGCCTGGGGCTCCTGGAGGAGGGGAGGCTCACGAACGCAGGTTTCCCCAGCAGCCCCTCACACCCTACCTTGACGAAGAGGGAGATGTCGTGTTCCTGCTTCTCCTCATCCTCCTCTTCCTCCTCCAGGGCGGCCGGCGAGCCCGTCTCGTCCTCCTCGTCCTCGGCCCGGCCCCGCACGCCGTTCAGGCTCCGACCGGCCGCGTCCCACTCGCTGCCCTCGGGGCCCGGGGACCCGCCGCGCTGCCCCGCTGCC
>NW_010973138.1:5411641-5412101 GCF_000737465.1 Haliaeetus leucocephalus
GCCCCGCTCCTGCCACCGCCGGGGCACCGGCTCCCCGCTCCGCCCCCGGCCTCTCCGCTCCGTCCTCGCCGTCGGGGCCACCCGGCGACCGGCGTCCGCCGTCAGCCTCCCCTCCGGCCGGCAACGCCACCTCCGCTTCCCCGCAGCTCTCGGGAGCCGCCTCGACCCCCGCCGGTGCTGCCGCCTCCTCAGGGACTGCTCCTGCCGTGGCTGCCTCCCGCACCGCATCCTCGGGGTCTGGCCCCGATGGGGCTTCCTCCCTCACAGGGGCTTCCTCCCTCACCGCCTCGGGGTCTGGCCCCGACGGGGCTTCCTCCCTCACAGGGGCTTCCTCCCTCACTGCCTCTTCGGGGTCTGGCCCCGACGGGGCTTCCTCCCTCACAGGGGCTTCCTCCCTCACTGCCTCTTCGGGGTCTGGCTCCGACGGGGCTTCCTCCCTCACAGGGGCTTCCTCCCTCAC
>NW_010973138.1:5413286-5427042 GCF_000737465.1 Haliaeetus leucocephalus
CGCTCCTCCTCCCGCGCCTCCCCCGCACGGGGCAAGATCAGCGAGTCCCTCGCCGTCCCCGTCTCCCCCTCCGCCCGCCCCGGTAAATCTCTTCTCCGCTGATTTTGGCTGCAGCTGGCACGGGAGGAGGTGGCGAGAGCGTGACCGTGGTGGCACCAAGCGCTGCCGGACCTCCCCTCGGCCATCTCCTCCCGACCCGGCGGCCGCTCTCAGGTGCTCAGCGGGACTGGAGCTTTTGCAAAAAGCGGCCAACAAGCTTGCCCCCCCACCTCCAGCAGCCCCACCGGGGCTGGCTGAGCAGGTCTGCCGAGCACCTGCTGCCTGCCCTGCCCGGGCCTCGCCTCCCACCCCAAAAGCCCTCCGATCCCCATTTCTGCCCTTGCTTTTCCCCTTCGCTGCTGCTCAGGGCCTCAGGTGCAGTGTCTCTTGCAGCCCCCCAGATGCCCTGCTGCTCTCCCCAGCCACCAGCCTGGCACCCACAAGCCCTGGGCTCGCTGGCAGGTGGGGCTGACAGCCACCCAGGGGCTGAGGGTTTGCTGGCCGCCAGAACAAGGAGAGGGACGCCATTTTCCAAACCCGGGCTTGCAAAGGGAGCCGCTAATACCCCCACCGGTGCTGATGCACTGAAACTGGCAGAGCCCTGACAGTCTCGCACAGGATCTTAAACGTACAGATGAACCCATACCTCATCTCAGCAGCTACATAGTACCTGAAACGTATTCCCAAGCCGGCTGCACCAAACATTGTTAAGAAGGAAAATGTATCCTTAACAACTTGCAAAAGTTGTAAGAGGGAACACGGAAACACTCTGTGTAAAAAAAACTGGATTTGCATACTTTTAAGTAGTTTTCCTTCATATGTGACCATGTCAAGTGCTATGTGCAAACTGTGAGAGTTTGCATTTAAATGTGATGAGAAATACTGTGTTCTGTGCAGAGCAGACAGCTGGTGTGAAAGTAGCGATGACTTTTAGTTTGGGTAAGGCGGCTGCAGATTCATCCTGCAGGCTGCCTTCTGTTCCAGATGAAAGACATATTTTCACACTTTTGGTAATTTCTCTGGCTAATGGAAGCACTTTACACAGAAGAAGACAATTAGCAGGTTCTGGTGTGAGGATAAGCTTCAGTAGTTTTGCTTGTAGGCAAGAAGACATTTTCTAGGAGATGCAGCCTGCTCTAGTAGCCCACTCTTCTCAAAAGTGATTTATATGAAAGTATTACTTATGCTATTTGAATGAAAAATAGTCCTGGTTTTCTAGGTGCAGAGAGAACAGTGGACAGAAAAGTAAGCTGACAGGAGTGAGGTATCCTATTTAAAAAACATGCAGTTAAACATTTTTATGTATGTGTATATAAAAACACTTTGAGAGTGGAAAGAGCAGGGACAGACTGCACACAGGGTTTTGCAATGGGTGGGAAGGGAGAAGATGCAGCCAACAAGAGACAGGAAATACTACAGAGTAAATCATTCTGTCAGGTCAAATACCTGCTCTGATAAAAATAAACAAACAAACAAATAAGCAATCCTGCAGATATTTTTCATAGAATTTATGCTTGCCCAGAGGTGCATTGCTAGTGAGACAAAAGAACTGGGGCAGTCATGGTCAGAAGGGATATTTCTTGAAGATTTAGGAATGGAGGTTTTGCAGCTGGACCATCATAAGGCAATTATTTCACTTCTTTGTTATGGATACTGATATCAGTAGAAGGACACATTTCAGTCATCTCTATTTCTACACAGATAATATCAGTTTACTCATCCTAACCCTTGCTGAATGGTTCCTAAACCTTCGCCTGAAGGCAGGCCACATCCCCCCAGGTGCAATACAAATCCCATTTTACAAAGCTTTCAGATGTGAGACAGAGCACAGCTGAAGACAGGTGTGCACACCCTCCACAAGCACTGCCATGTTGTCTCCTGCCCAATGGTGGATAGGACACTGGCTGGAAGGAAGAAGCCTCACCTCAGGTTTTCACAGTGGGAATGAATAGCAAAGCAACACCCATGGCATAAAAGTGATGGGAATTTTGCAGGAGAAATGGTTGCACATTATAGATACAACCACTGAAGTCAGCTGGCTATGTTCATAGGAATGCTGTGTTTGGCTGCACCCCTTGAGAAGCTCTCTCCAGCTCCCAGTCCCCACGAGCTCAGCTTTGCTCAGCTTTGGTGGCTGATGGGCCCCAACAGTTGGGTTTCCTTCACTCTGCAGCCCCATTTGGCACAGCCTCCTCTGGCTCATTGGAGCTGCCCGCTCTGGAGTGTTCCTTCTTTTTATCTGTCCCTTGGATGTGCACTACTTCTCTACACACCTCTTTTCTATCAGATTCAGGTTTTGCTCAGATTGTGAGTTTGACATGGGACTTACAACCTGCTGAGCTGATGGAACTACATGAAAGGTGATTGTCTCTCACCTATACTTATTCACTGGAGAGCTTATTCATTAACACCATCATCCTATTTTTCTTTACTTGCCTATTCCCTGCTCTGTAGCTCTTAGTACAAAACAAGGCAAGGATTTCAAGGCCGGCAAAAAAAACCCTTTCAGTGATAAACACTGCCTGATTATTAACATTGGGCAATGTTTAAGCATAACAGAAGATTAGCTTTTTAAATACCCATGGAAGACTGACAAAGGCAGAGCGGAAAAGCACTAGCAGCTGACATAGCCACATTGTTAATTATCTTTGTGGGATAAAGAAAAGTTTAAGGTATAGTGTTTGATACAGTTACCATTTTTATGGAGTAATGATTGAATAGTTTGTAACAGATCTTGCTGTGTTTTTCCTCAAGTATAGGAACAGACATTTTCTAATTCTGCTGGAGTTGAGACCTAGCAATGACCTATGCAGGCACTGGGTTAATGTTGCTGCTCTACCAGGTCACCCTGCTGCTGCTTATGCCATGAGGTCCCCGTGCAAGCAAAACAGACAAAGTAGGAAGTCAAAGAGCCAGGGGACAGAGTAAAGAGGGATGGGGTGCGCACAGTTCACGGGAGAGCTGGCCAGTCAGCCCGACATTGCTTCTCATCACTCTTCAGCAATGTGGTTTCACACAGGCAGTTTTGGAAATATACCATTAAAATTAGATCTGTCCCAGTGAGATCCCAGAGCTTTGGATATTTGTTGTTCTGTGCTGTCTGCATTCAACATTCTTCCTCTCTATCTCAATTACTTAACAATTAATCTCTCTTGCTTCACACTCCTCCTGTACACTACGTTCAAGCTCTTTACACCCCATCTGTTTCTAAAATAGGTCCTCAGCTAATAAATATTATTTTCTCAGTTTGGCTTCAGGAAGGATTACGGCACACCTTCTTCATTTAAAAGATGAGTGCAGGTAATTAAATATCACAGATGTTAGACATTAGTGGACAACATGAAGATCCCCTTATAGTCTGTTAGCAAACAAGTTATATCCCTGGGGGTTATCAATTAGGCTGTACTTGCTTGGATTATTGTAACTTCTTTTCCTTCCCTGACTGTACAGGGAGTTGCAGATCAAGGTTGTAGGTTTTGCAGCCCGAGGTAAGGAAAAAAATGCGTCTTGCATTACAAGGGTCTCGGAGAGAGCCCTCCCCACCCGCCTGCCTATCTCCTAGGGCAGGTCAGCCCCACTGCAAAAGGAGCAGGCTGGGGTATTTGTTCATGCCTCTGCAACTTCAATTCACAGTCCTGTGCAGTGCCAAAGACATAAATGCCAAATAATTAACGATTTTTCCTAATACACTGAACAGTGAACTGAGGTAACAGAGTCAGCAAGGCTTTTTTGCCTCTCTGTGCAAGCTGCTGCCTCCCACAGAAGCCTGCTCTGCCTATTCCCTGGTGCCTGCTCTGGCTGAAGTTGTGCTGTTTCATCAAGCATGTGCATCTGCTCTTCCCAGGGTTTGCCACATTTCAGAAGTGAAGCTACATATCCCCAGGCCAAAAGCTGCCTGCACATAATTTGAATTCTGCTTGTTTCTGCCAGATGCTGAGTAACTGCTATTTCGCACTAAACTCAGTGGGAAATGGGGGTAAGCAGAGCCTCCAGAAGTTGGGTGTTATTTGCTCGGGTTCCCCACCATGGGATGGAGGGAGGGATTTATCAGAGTAAACATAGACAGGTACAAACTGCATGTCTGCAGACCCTAGAGCCAGCTGAGATCCAGTGAGCAGAGTCAGTGAAACGATTCTTCTCATCTCAAGGTAGTTGTCTAAAGCGGACCAGAAGGTCCTTGACAGAAAAGTACCTATTTCTATACACTGACTGTACAAGGACCTGAGGGTGACTGGCTCAGGGGGAGATGTCTTCGCTGAACACATCTAAACTCATGTGAGATGAATCCTGTCCCAGGTGATTCCCTTACAGTCTGAAATTTGAAAATGGACAGTCAGCAAAATGTGGGCCAAAGCCCAATTACTTTTTCCCCCACTCTGCATTATTTTTATTGCAGCTGGTGGTTTAACTGGAATTTCCACAAATTACTTGTGGTATAAAACATTATCCCATGTAAGAATATGACTGCCTAGTCCTTTGTGATGGAAAAAAAGAAACCCAAAACTGTATTAACATTTGTATGTAAGCCAGTTCTGTATTCTCCCATGTAAAATAAGTTATTTCAACTATGGAAAAGACAAAGTTGCAAGTGAAAAAATGGTATTGGAGAACTATAATTTTTACTACTTTCAAAATACATGTATGTTTGCTATGCTTGTCCCTGGTTTCTTAAACTTCTGTCAAGAAGTTGGTGTGGCATTGTGCTGCTTCGCAGTTGAGAGGGTGTTCGGTCCACCCAAATAAAATTAAGAGGAAGAGATGCCTCGCTGAAAATCACAGCAGCATGCTGCATGCTGGGGGGTGATGCCATCTGTATTTAGTGTTCTGAGCTTCCCAGCATTAAGCTGATTAGGGGCAATCGGCTCCCTTCCCAGCTGCTTAGAGACAGTCTGCTTGGGAAGAAGGTAGGGATGTAGACATGCAAAGGGGAAAAAGCCTGGTTGCTGGGCTAGGAAGCACAGAAAGCCAAGCTATTTCTAACCAAGGCTGAAAAAGCAGCGAGGAAGAGTAGGCACACCTTCTTGCCAGGTACCACCAGTCCCTTGCTTCCTTCTCTTTATTACTCAGTTCCCCGAATTCCTGGCATCCCACAAAGCCGCAGGCGCCAAAGCACCCCGTACTTATATTCTGAATGAATTGTTCTGCAGTGTGGTAAAGAAATAGAAGAATATCAATAAAGAAGCTTTCCAAAAAGTAAACTCTTTACTGCTTACTATTTTTTTAAAGTACTTAAAATCTGTTCATTCTCCAGAAGAGTCTTTGACTTTCCTGTTCTTATCTTTTACTTTTATTTTTGTTAAGCAGTACTATTTTAATGAAGTGGTAATGTCCTCCATGTGCTGCAGGCAAGATAACAAACAGACCTTACATGTAGTTTTTTATTGTTGAGTATCATATCTAATTCAATAAAACAGTGGTTTGGAATTAACCTTGAAAGTGCCCCAGAATCATTAAGGTCCTAGAAATTCTGGTGACTGTCCTGGACCCTCGGGTGGACTCATTTCCTAGCTAAATAAGGCCAGCTCAGCACTAATGTTGTCTTAACAGTATGTCTGGCTTGAAGTCTGGACCTGCTCTCATTTTGGACAACTCCAGGACTCTGCTCAGACTTTTGATTCTGCTTGGGAAATCCTCGTCAAACTTACTTCACTGAGCTCCCTCCTCTCCGTCACTTCCAAATGCCTTTCAAATATTCCTGTTCCTACCTCATGCACCATTGCTTAGGGAAGGGCATGCACACAACAAACACTATTTAAAGGACCATCTTGATTTGCACATGATTCAATAGGATTACTGATATGTTTAAAGCTAAGAGTCTTTGCAAGGATCTGGGTCTTATTAAGTAACTGTGATTTCATTATTGTCATCCTCATCGTTACTCCCTCTATTTTCTGACACATACCGTGGCACTGCATTTGGGGCATGAGTTTTCAGAAGTGATGAACTGCTCCAACTTCAGCTGAATTTCATCTGCTCAAGGCATCTGAAAACTAGCCCTTAAAATAAGAGCTCTTTGGAGAAGAAAACATGCCTTTACTTGTTTTGCAAAATGCCCAGGACATATTTATACTCAAAACTAAATGTATAAACTACCTATGGTGTTTCATGTTTTCTGTGTTATAAATGCTGCTTTTCTCACATTGACCTGGTTTACAAAATTGTATATGAAGTCCTAATTAGATCCATTAGTGTGGAACCTGGAAATAAACCAAAGCTTTTTCTAAGGTCCAAGAGATTTTCTTCACTTTTAATAAAGTGTCTAGATTTTCTTGAACTCCTCTATTATTTTAATTCCTGTTAACATTAAACTGTCATTTATTTTAAATTAGTTTCTAATTTATTGTGCCTGTGGCATGTTGAAATAATTTCTTAAAATATATTCCCTAATTGTAGTTCATTTGATCTTTTCATACTCTTGCTTGTGTTTTAAATTTCAGTTTACTTTTCATAGGTCTTAACAGCTTTTTTTTCCCCCTTGTAAAACAAAGTCACATTTTGTACCATTTCCACCTGAACTTGGCTTTTAATACAATTATTCTTTACAAAACTCAGAGAAATTTCTAAATTATTATAGCTTTTAAAATAATAATAGATTTTGAGAATAAAACCTAGGATATTTCAAAATAGTCATAAAATTATTTGAGTTAATACCTAGCTGATATAGAAGTTACACATGCAATCAAGAGGTACAGTGATCATTTGTCTTTTATTACCAGTGTTGCAGTATTTGCAGATTGACTGTTACACTTACTGTTAAATTACTCAACTCATTAGAAAAAGAGATCGCATCTCTACGTAGTTCTCTATAAATTAATGTATAGCTTTCACTTAAGCAGTTTTCTGAAATACTTTATATGCTGTAATAGTAGCCTTGAAAATAGCTTTTCATATCATCAGCAAAGAAATCAATGTTTTTGCAGCCTTGTAGTGAGAGGCTGGAATAGGTGATCTCCAGAGGTCTCTTCAGCCCTACCTTCCTTTTGCTTAATTCAAATGTGGAATTCCCACAATATCTATGCACCTGAGTCTTTTTTTCTTTTTTTTTTTCGTGAGGGTGTTTAATGAAGCTGGCTTTGGTGTATAATGCTCTAGAAGTGATGATAAACGGTACGAAACTGTAGAAAAAGACAAGCACTATCGGCCTTGAATTACACACAGTTTGTTCTGTATGGGCCTAGGTCCATTTTTCACTAATGGTCATTTTATTTTATTTGCATGCAGGTTATGCTACAATTGTTCTTTTCCTTTTTTATTCTTTTTCTCTTTCTTTTTCTCTTTCTTTTTCTCTTTCTCTTTTTTCTTTTATTTATTTTTCTTTTTCTTTTCCCCAGGATTATGAATCCAACCTTACTCTTTCTATTAACAGCTTTGACACAGTTTTAGTTGAAATTGTATTATATTTATTGTTCCTTTTCAGAAGTGCTTACCGACAAAACCCATTTGTTCTGCAGCACTTGTAAATGAGCTCTACAGTAAATCAGTAACCAGGCTTATTACTGATTGCTCCTGAAATAAATGGCTCTTTTACCTCTACTATGTATTACTCTTTTCTACTTAATTTAGGAGCTGACTTACCAGAGCGTAGTTTAAAAATGAGCAAGAGGTACACGGTAACCTGCTGCATTACTATAATGAAAAGCGTATCGTTGTGAGATCTGGGGTGGCATCCAAAGGTGGCAGTGACCTTGCGAGTCCAACCCTGCCAGGCACAATGCAAATATAGGAAGACACATTCCACAGCAACTTAACCGTCTGAGAACAGCGGCAGGGAAGGAGCATAGTGAACCACGGGAGAAGGGGGAGATATGTATAAAAGAGAAGAGATTGTGCTGATAGACATTTAACAAAGCAACTGATCTGAAACAGTTACATGAGCTTTGTACATTACCTACCACTTTAAAGACTCCCTAACAAGCCTTAGCTTCCGAACCTCAAGATTTTTTTTAGCCTCCTACCAATACCAAGGTAAAGAAACCTTAGCTTCACTGTATTTATTTTAATTAACAGCATTTTATTTGTATGTTTCTTCTCTGCCCTGGGACAACTTCTACTCTTCCAAATACTGAAAAACACTCCAGCTAATCCTGTCTCCTGTGGGTGCCAGGTCCTTCTGCAAAAGACACATCTACACAATAACGGACAGAGAGGCTATCACTCTGCTTTCTTGTTCTTACTACCATGGTTTTGAGACAAAGAGGATCAGTCTGCACAAGTTAAAAAAAAAAAAAAAGATGGTGTATTGTACTGGCAAATCCAATGCACCAAACTGCTATCAGAAATAACTTTTAAGCTTGTGCTGTTAAAGATGTTTTGCTATGTGAGCCACAGTCATGAGATATTTTCAATGAGCTGGAAATAGCTAGTGATGTAGATGGTTGATATGATACAGGCTGTAGCAATTCCTTGAATGCTGTTGGCTACAAAGATAAAAAAATATAGAAAAGTAATCTATACAAATTGTTCTAAGCCAACAAAAAGTCAAACCCGTGATAATGGTGTTTTAAGATGTATGTTTGCCTTAGTAAGGCTTGGGAAATGCTATCGAACTGGAGTAAGTGGGCTCAGGACACCTGCTTACTGTGGTCGCTGCAAGGACACCTGGTTACTGTGGTTGTTGCAGCTACCAGTGGACAGAGGCCGAGCTAAGCAAGCAGCTGTGAAGATCGCAGTCATCCAGGAGGAAAGGCAGGGTGGGCGCCTGATGCTGCAGAAGTACGGCAGGAGCTTGGCAAGCAGCACTGGATGGCATCCAGACCCTCAGAGGGCAAGTGTGATGATACTCTGAAAAGGGAATCCCTTGGGATGTCTGGATTAAGTCAAGGGAAGGAAAGGAAACACGATGGGGAGAAGTATGGACCAGGCGTGAAGCTGCTTCCAGCAGCTCTAAGAGGAAAAACACTCTTGAGAGATTTGCAGGACTGGATCTGCTTAGCTGAACAAAAAGAATAGTGAGGAAGGACTCCAACATAAAACATCAAGCACTGGGAGACTTTTTATTGCAGTGGAGAAAAACATAACAAGAACAAATGGCTATGAGAACCAGGCAAATTTAAGCTAGAAATAAAACATAACTTTAACAACATTTAACATCAGAACAAACTGTTAAATAAGGCTGGCGATTTTCTTTATACCTATTTTCTTTTGGGGGCATGTATTTTACTCAAACTGAGTTTAAAGTAAAAATAGTGAGATTTTGTGTACGTTATATATTCACTTTAAGATGACTGGCTTGCTTTAAAGAGGGTCAGACCTCTGTCTATGGCAGGCTGTTTTAAGGGGAACAAGTCTACCTGTGAGAAATTGACCTAGAGGGGCTGCTTAGCAGATAATAAGTACTTGAAAGAGGTAAATCAAAGACTTTACTGAGTAGGATTTTTAGTGAAACCTCCTAGAAAACAAGGCCTTCAGGATGGCTGTCGGAAATGTAGGAGGTAAAGCTCTTTGGGCAGCCCGTGAAGGAGCCACAACTGTGTGGAAGGGTCCTCCTGGCTCTGGGAAGGAATCAAGGATGGGCATTTCCCCTCCAACTAGAGAAATGGATTGAAAAGGGACTGCAACACTTAAGGTATGCCCTTCCACATGGGAGTTTGAGAACCCCTTCCCTGAACCTTCTTAATAAAGAAGATCCAAGTCAGTGTTGTTGAACCAGTCAGGCTTTTATGAAGTTTGTATGATCTAACAAGAGAAATGAAGTAACTATCTAAAAGGCCGTATCATACATTGGTTTGCCATACCTGACTGTGGGGAAAGCATGCATGAGTATGGATCAAGTTCTTTTGACCATCTTTTAGATTCAACTGGATGGTTGTGTTGCTTTAAGCTTTTAAGTCTGTGAATGTGTTGGACACTTGTTATTGTAAATCTAGGTGGTTATTTGGTTAAGGTTTAAGAAATCAAAATTTTCTGTTACATATATACACAAATAACTGATAGTACAAACATTTCGTTGTCAATGTAAGAAAGCAACTGAGGACACATGCTTTTGTACCTGCAGGATATGACAATAATGAAAGAAAATTTATTTTAATGAAAATAAAACTCTGTTATTGATAGCCAAAATTAATCTTCAGTATTAATATATGCAATTTTTTGATACACATATCCTTTGTTAAAGTCTACAGCCAAAGAATGATTGCAGTACTGTCTTGTGAATAGGCTTCTATGCAGGAAAAAAAACCAAAGTCTTCTGAAGCATTGTCACTGATACCAATGCCATGTGTTTAAACTGCTAACTATATCTGCCTATATGTAGCCATTAAATAGGTGCAGTGAAAATCTATTCTGAGGAATATTAAATAAGCCAGTGGTTTAAATGAGTGTTTAGGAAGTAAAGTTGCCCATAGGGCTGCATGTTTGGCCTTTCTCCAAACATTTCCCATTTAGTCATAATCAAGTTCTGTATAGTTTGATTTTTTTTTTTTTTCGTTCTGGTTAGCTACTTTTCACCTGAGAAGTGAGGATTTTTGTTGCAGATGCTTGTAATAAAAGTAGCCCTTTTGAGATCCTTCGTGCTTTTCTTTCTACCACTAGATGGTAGTGTGCGTTGTTTAAAATATTTAAATGGCACTGTTCTAGCGTGCATTTAGTGATTTACCCCAGGAATCTTTTTTTCTTCCTGCGTGTAAAGAAATCATTATCGTTAATCATTATCACTCACGTTTAAAGATATACTCTGTCCCCAAAGCTGGACATTGGGGTGAAGATCTATTTTTTTCTTAGCTTACCAGCTCTTCCAGTCAAAATTGTACAAGGGGAACACCCTTCATATGTGACAAAAAGAAAGGGTGAATCTGTCAATAAACCCTACGATTAGGGAGATTCAGGTTTAATTTTTCTTCTGAAGTCTATGACTGAATTAATGCTGGGGGCAGAGATTCAGAGAAAACAATGCTTACTTTCTCTGAATTGCCTTTTCAAACTTTAAAGCTCTTAGGGCAGGTAGGTGCTTTGGCTGTGGAGTACTGCAGCACTTGGTAGGATGTGATAATGATCTCAGCTGAGCTTTAGGTGCTATTATGATACAAATATAATTAATAACTTATTTTCACCCACACATCTGACAACTGAGTTACAATAACCAGCTGGGGGGTGGCTTATGCCATTAGACCAGTAGTGGGTAGATCAGTATTTTTCAGTGGCTTTCATAATAGTAAGATGGCAGGCTGCAATTACAGGAATTCATTGTTGGCAGGTTCTGCTTCTTGACTTTAAGTTTATAGTATATGTAACAGCAGATTTCCACTCAGATTCGTCAGGTGGGATTTCTGCAGGGGGCTAGAGCTCTTGATGCAGAGAATACAGACAGATAGCTTCTTCTCAAATAGGCAAGTGTCACCACTCCTGTCAGGAAGCAACTCTGAGATCAAAGAATAAGGTTAAAAATGGCATTAGCTTGTCTGGATGCTTTAATGCTAATTTAGCATTAAAAAGTTTCAGCTTACTCATATATGTGACTTTTCTTTTAAGATACTACTTGTCTGATTTTTGTGAAAACTGGTGTGAGAACATACAGACTTACGTCACTTGGTACAACTGATCACGAAAATATCCTGTATCTAAGATGAGAGATCATCTCTCCGAAAAAGGCTTAAATGGTTCAAAACAGATTAGAGAGTCTGAAGAAGCTTCTAACAGAAGAGGAGGGAGAAGGCAAACAATTATCTCTTCATGTGGTATTTTTCTTCTTGTTGTATCCTGCAAGATCTCATTAAAATTGACTGAGACCAGTAACTCATCAGTTTAAAGTCTTTGATCTGTTGGAATAAAAGGTCAGCAGTGCTAACTTAAGATAGGGTAACAGTGGTATCTCAAGGAGTGGGGCTGTTGCCTCTGCTGTAAACTTTGCACAGTGCAGATCAGCAGGTGGCACAGCATTTGCAACTGTCAAAATTAGTTTTTCACCTAGTTTAGTTTTTCATGTTGTTGCATTTTGGAAGAAAAGATCTGTAAGAGCATTTTACTTTGAGCACCAATGAAAATATTTGACATACCAGAAGTGACCTGTCATAGCCTGCATCAGTATGTTTTTAGTCTGGTTACAAAATCCGATCCCATATTTGGCACAGTAATGTTTTCCAAGTGCACACTAACATATGTTATCTACAAAAAAACAGTTAAAAACCTGTGACCTAGAATACCAGACATTATGAAATGAAACAATTTTTTTCAGTCTCCAGATAGATGACACCTGATCACAAGATCACGCTGCATGATGAAATGTTGCTTTCTAAGTAAGCCCTGGGACTCTGAGCTATAGTATAAATGCCAACTGTTTCCTCATTCATGTCTTTGAGAAGTTTCTTGTAACTGGAAATGAGAAGAAGATTAGCCCCTCAGAGGCCTTCTCATGATAAGAAGGAACTCCCGTATTTTGCCACCACTTCTCGTTCTTTACAGAACTCAAGTATGTTTTGCTAGTAGCCATGTTTTTGGTATTGAACAGGTCTCAGGTGAGAAAACAGATTTTTGACTGATGGTTCTTTCCACTTTTCAGACCTCGTTTTTTCTTATGCAACCGCGCAGGGGTAGAATATTAGGTTAGTACTTTGCCAACTACTGCCCAGCATCCTCTCACTCCCTACTGCCTTTTACTAGTCTGCATTATCCTTGTACTAGTATAGGACGTTTGATGTAGCTGTGTGAATGTCACAATAACTTTATAAAAAACTTGTGACCTTTGAAGCTCACTTCTGGGCCTTTCCCTGGAAGGCGATGCTACGTACACATATGTAAGAAAAGCATTTGTCTAGGTCAGTTAGGTCAGACTAACCAGCTTAGCACATTAGGTAAACTTTATTTTTCAACGTAGTAATGTCTGACACAAGCAGCTCCTCGAGTGTAGCCAGGGAAGGTGCAGTTGTCCTTTATGGCCTTATTGACACAGGTAAAAAAGGAAGGTTCTAAGAAAATGTCTACTTAACGTCCAAAGTAAGGAGGAAAGGACACAGAAGTGGCTTTATATGCTACCTTTCACAGACTGTAAAGTCAAAACCCTTTTTGGTCTTGGTCCAGCAATAGAATGCTTTTGAAAAAAGTACAAAGAAAAGGTGAAGATTAGCTGCACCCATTGCCAGCAAGAGGAGATGCAACTGTTCAAACAATGTTATGGCCTTTTTTTTTTCTTCTAAGCTTCCTTTCTGTTGTCTGTTCAGTGAACTGTTTGCAGAACATCAAGAGTTGGTTGGCTTGCCCTTAAAGCAGATAAGGGAATTCAGACAGACATGATGGCAACTTTTGGCAGATGTATAAGTGTTTGAGCTAGAATTTTTTTATTCATCTGCTTGCTGCATAATATTCCTTGTCCTTTAAATCAAGACGTGTTGTTCCGTGCTCCAGCCGTGCTGCCAAACACAGCTGTGCGACTGCAGCAGGCCTTGGCCTGCCCCTTGGCCCCGGGTTGCCGCGATTATCCCTGACCGGGTGGCCGCGCTCGCCAGGCATGAGCCCAACCCCAGCTGCTGGGTCACCTCGCCCCCCACCCCGCCTCGACTGCCCGGCCACCCCCCCACAGCCTGCGCCCCACGACCCGCGGGGCTCCCTCACCCCCCGCCGGCCGCTCGCTGCCCTCACTCAAGATGGCGGAAGCAGCGCCTACCTCGGGCAGGCCACCTGTTGCTGCGGAGGCGGCGGCTTCCTATTGGCTCAGGCGGCGCCGCGCGCCCTGCGCGGGTGGGGTGGGGGGGGCAGGAAGGCGCCGGTTGCAGCGGCGCGGGGGTTA
>NW_010973138.1:5427228-5435162 GCF_000737465.1 Haliaeetus leucocephalus
TCCGTGGCCGCCCCCCGCCTCAGGAGGTGGCGGGCCGAGGCTGTGGCTCTGCGTCCCCGCCCGCTCTCCTGGCACGAAGCGAGCGTCGGGAGGCGCGGCGGCTCTGCCCCGGCTGGCCGGCCCCTCCGCGGGCCCGGTGTGTCAAGTCTTCTGCCAGGTCCCTGTCCTCGGGTCTGATGCAGAGAGGCTCAGTCCGGCGGATCCGCTGACCTGAACCCGCAGGTTAGGGCGGAGAGGTGCATAGACCAGAAGGGACCCCCCCCGCCCCCCGCCCTCGAGCACTCTGTGCAGGGCGTTGCGGTTGCGGTGCAGCGAGGAACGGCGGTTTGCTGATGCGCCCGAAGGCGTTCGGCGCGACGCGAGGCGGCAGGCGGCGTTCGGAGGAGAGCCGGCGGCGTGGCAGGCAGGCGGTGGGCAGGGTCCCAGCGGGCGCCGAAGCCGCCTGCCTACAGGCGAACGGAGTTGTCGGGTAGCACACGCAGATCTGTGGCGCTTGTCTGGGTTGAGGACCGCTTTGTTTAAAAAAATAATCAAAACTACCAACCGTTGTTCCAGAGCAGAGAAGGATAACGGCAGCTGTCGGAGGAATACTTGTAAATCGTCTGAAGTAAACTGCAGCTCTAGGTGTAATAAGTGGACATACATATTTCAGAATTGCTTCTCTTGTTATCTGTGGCCTTCTTGATGAAGAAGGAGTTCAAATCAGTCTTAATTTTTCATCCTTCTTTTACTTGTCTCAGACCTGGCCAGAATTAAAGAATGAGTGAAGCTAACTTTTCTCTTGGTTTTTATAGTTGGTTTTGCCATCAAGCTCTTATTTTCTAGTGACTTGGCTACTGAAGGAGGCGTTTAGGTTTTAAACAGATTGAAATTGAATGAAATGGACGTGAAAAATTAGGCAATAATTGTACTGGTTTAAAATCCTATTAAAATGATTGGATGTCTCTTTGTGGAAAAACAACTTACGAGTTGTAGTAGTAGTCCAACAGCTCAACCCAGCTTACAGTTATAATGCATTAAAAATGAGCTGGAAATAGGAGATGCAGCTGCATTGCATTCCAGTTACTTTCTAAGGTTATGTAACTTTTAATGGCAATATACTTTCGTATGGCTTCAGGCACCTGCAGGTATGATGGGAATGGCAACTTTATTGGGATTTACCTTATTTACTTAAATTCAAGTTCACTACAAGTATGCTTAGGAAAAGTCCTATAGTCAGTTCTATGTAGTAATAGTATTTTCTCAGATGGATTCTTGTGACCTTGACATGCATGTTTTGAAACAGCAGTTAGGTGGATGACAACATAGATGCATATTTCCAGGCAAGACCAGGAGTTATCTGAACACTTGAACCATTTTTCTGTCTTTCTGTTTTGATTCCAAAGAATCTCTGTCTTCAGACACCTCATTTAGATCGGGACAAAGTCTTAAGTATCCTTAACATTACAACAAAAAATTGTTTTAACTACTTTTTTTTTTTCTTGCCAAGCGCCGCAGCAGGAAGGAATGCAGATTACTTAAAATAATAACGACTTAATTTGAGGTTAATCATCTTGGCATAAACCGTGCTATCTTAACCATGGATGACAGCATGCACAGTTACTGCAGCATAGCTGTTGCTTTTAAAATTTAAATTCCTAAGGCAAAGAATGGAAGAATTATCTTGAACTTGAATAAATACGTGTATCCAAGAGGCAAGAAAAGTCCTTCTGAAAGATTTATAAATAACACAAAAAAAATGTTGAGGTGCTTGGGACCTGGTATAAATGTGGTAAGTGTACACAGATTTGTAATAGATTGTTAACAAAAACCTAAGCTGTTTTTTCAATCTCAGCCATTGAAATATATAATTTAGCTTCGTTTAATACAGTTACAGAGATGGCAAGAACTAACTCTTTAAAGCTGGAAATGTATGACTGCTGTGTAGGAAAACAGCAGATTCATGGACTGGATACATTTTTAATGTGTTCTGTTGGCCAAATGTCAGGCAGTTGCAAAGAGAGAAAAGGTGGGATGAGGCACTAAGGCTGGATCTCGGACTGTTTGGATGTGTGAAAGGTGGCTTCAGCATACTGCTGTTGGATGGTATGAAAACAAAAAGGTTATATTACAAGTGGAGAAAAGATTAGTCTTCCATGCATGCATCCAGTTTTACCTTAGCATTTAATGATTCTGGTGTCCAAGAAAATGAAGGTGGTTTGGTCTAGAGTGAGAACTTAGCATCTGAAAATATTTCCAAGATTATGATAATTTTAAAAGGCTATACTTTGTTAGGGAGTTAATTTTAAGAAAATTCACTTAGTTTACTATAGGGTGTATACAGAAAAATCGAACTTGCTCTTATCAGTGTAGCAAATGGTTGTGTGGAACTTTTTCTGTGATGATAAAGGAATGAGTAAAGGTATTGTAAAATATAACATCACCAGACATAGCATTTTATAAATAGTCTATGAATTTTGGTGGTGCAATGTGTTGTCTTCTGTTTTGTGAACTTCCTAGTTTTTTTGCAGTGTATGTAACACTCCTAAAATACCTTGTCTACGTAATTAGTGGGTTTTTTCTCTTCAGTAGGCCCCTTAATAATCCTGGATTGCCCTATTTGAGGAGGGTTGTTCCAATTAAAGGTGAGATAGGACAGCTAGGCAACAGCTGGCAACAACTATTTCTATTTTGCCCTCCCCCTCCCCAAACAGTGATTTGCACTTGAAATGCTGGTTGTATGTTCCTGCTCTTCCTCTCTTTCTTTTTTTTTTAAATTTTTTTATTGAGGTGTAGATGTCAGTTGAGAAAGCTGAAGAAGTTTTATTGGGTTTGAGATTAATCTCTTAAAAATAGACTATCCTATCAAGTAAGGTTATAGTTCTAGTAAATGACAATTTGTTATCTGCTTTATTCTCATAAGAATGAATGTGACTTGCTTAAATAAATACCTCATGGCTAGTTTTTCAATGTAAGTTCCAAAATCTTCCAGAGAATGTTTAAAGACTCTCAAGTTTTTCTAAAGCACAGTTGAAAGAATACATATAGATTCTGCATCCTCTTTTGTTTTCACTGAAGTACAAGAAATTATCTTAAATTAAAACCCTGTATCTGATTTTCGTGTTGGCTAATTACCTTGGAAAAATGCTATTCTGATTTCCCCAAATGTCTTTTACTTCTAACCCCCAGCTTTTTGGTAGTTTTAATGTTGACTCTATGCTTGAGGAATTGTAATTCTTTCCTAGGGAAAAGCAATATTTCTTCATACAACATGCAGTTGAGTTTGATCTATTGTAACTGTATTCCTGTGTACTCATTTACCAAAAAAAAAAAAAAGTGTCAGTAGCTAATTACCAGAGCCAGCAATTATGCTTTTGCATATTTCCAATCCTCCTCAAGTGGTATTCAATCTTTAAGAGCCTTTTTATGTCAGTAGAGGACACTCGGGTTTTTTTATAGAACTTGTACTGTCAAGTGGCAAGTCCAGCAGGTAATATGCTTGCTTGTATCTTGTAATCCTGAAGGGATGTGGCATACTTCACTGATGACTTTAAAGTTCTGGGTACAGCCACAGGGGGGCTAAATAACTTCATTTATGCCCTGGTAGTCTCTTGCTAAGTAGGTTACCTAGGTCTGTTCTAACTGTCAGGTTTCCATTTCAGCTTAGTTGTAGACAAGTATCACTCATTTAATTTGTGAAGAGTAAAAGAGGAATGTAAAGAGTACCTAGAAAGAATTCAACTTTGGGCTACTGAGAAAAGAATTGTTTTTTAGGACTAGAGATGAGAGATTTTTGATGGCAGCTAACTTTCCTTATAACAAGTTAAATTCCTTAAATTACTTTAAAATATCTGTAATTGCCTTAATCTGCTAAGTCTCGCAAATTACTGCAAACTAATGAATGTAGCGGAAGGTTTCCTGTAGTTAAGGAAAATTTACATTTGTAGATAACTCTTGAAAACAGGCTGTTATATCATGATAATAGTTTTTGTCTGGAGCTTGCTAGGGAAAACTTCACTGAGAGTTGTATTTTTAAAGAATAGTGTGTGTCCTCAAATAACCTCCAGTGGCAAGCAAAAGTAGAACTGGCTGTGAAACAGTGTCTGTGATCATTTATTAAAAAAAAATTAAAAAATTATAATTGTGTTTGATGATAAGGCCTAAATAAAGTCAGAAATCTTTCCAGTAGTATAACTAAGAAAAAAAGCAGTAATGGCAGGTGTATTGAATCTTGTTAATGATTATCATAGCTTTAAAATTCTATTCTTCCTTTAGCTTTATATAGTTTCAGTATGGAAAAAACTTGTTTGTGAACTGATCTGAAAATAAAGCTGTTGTTAAATGAGCCGTACTTTTAGAAATTTTTAATTGACTTACAGCCTACTGGAATAATCATGAGATGTTGAATGCCTTTCGTGGTTTTTTTAAATACTTAGGGAATTACTTCTACTTTACAGGAAGTCTGTCAAATTTCTCAGCAGTATTTACAAAACTTTCTTTACAAAATAGTGCTTTGGTTTTCTGGTAATCTCTTCCTGTCTCGGTCACATGCTTCATTAATCCTTTTACTTAAAGTTTGTTAATCTGCTTAGATCACATTTTTAAAAAATATTTTGAAAGTAAATTTCAAAAAGGTGAGCATTTTTACATGTTTATATTTTTGTGACCACAGCTCTGGTTTTGGCAAAATGTTCCCTAATAGGAATGTAAAAACTACTTAATGGTATCTGTACTTTTCGGCTCATATTTTGAAAGTTTTCATGCTTTCTCTGCCAGTGTTAAATCATTTTTTTGTGACAACATTTATAGTTCTTTCTAGGTTATTGTTTTCCAGAAAAGCCCAGGGTTAAGTTTGTTGTTCAAAATCATAGCCCAATAACCTGTTTTTACACTGAACAGTAAAACGATTTATTAAAAAAAAATTAAAAATCATCCATTATGAAAATTTTTGCAGTAAAACTTCTGAAAGTATTTAGCTCCTCTACTTTCAGATGATGCAGATTTATTCTGCAGCTATTAACAGGTTAAGGCAGACTTTTGAGTGACTAGAAGTCTGGAAGCCATATAGCTATAATGTTATGGCTGACGTAATAATCTTTGACGTTACAGCAGAGCATAATAACATCCTAATGCAGTTTTATGGCTCCTGGGATGCATCCAGTCTGCCAAGTGCACAAGCAGAACTTGATCATATCTCTGCATCTGAGGACAAACATGAACTCCTGAGAGTCGCTGGGATGCCTAACATCTTCAGTTTCTGAGGGTCTTTGGAAAAAATCTTTTTTTGCCTAAAAAGATAGCATACTTTATGAATAATGTGAAGAGTTCTAACACTTTATACTGTATATGCATTCTGTATGGAAACCTTAGCAATAGTCATGAAGAGGTGAAATACCCAGAGAGTGAAGTTAGAGTATTCCTCACTTTGAAGACAAAAGCTATACACTTTATAGACTATAAGTGAATAGAGATTTTAATGCTTGTAGTTTGCTTGGTGATGACACTGTCCTGGGTTTTTTTGGTCTGTTCTTTCTATCCTATGCCTTAATAAGAAAATGTAATTAAAATATGAATATTGTTCTACATATTATCAAGTATTAAAGTTGTATTCAATCTTAGTGTGTCTGTTTAAAGGATGGTGTCTTCAGTCTTCTCACTTGAGTAGGTTTTTTTTTTGGCCTGTGAACCTGGAGTAGGTTTTCTAGTTGCTCCTTTCCAGTTCTCATGTGGGATGCTGAGATGTGATTTGAATAAATTTCAAATAAATAATTCAATAAAATTCAAATCGCAAAGGTGATTTGAATAAGTTTTGAGCTGAATACTCTATTTTCTGCTGGAGTAGAAGGATTTGAAGAGACTGTACAGTATAAAATGTTTTAGTCAAGCAATGCTTGACTGCTTTTTTTCATATACTTGGACTTTGAGGCATTGAATAGTGATTTAGGTGGCTTCCTTTAACCGTTGTCCACATGTTATCTGTGCTTTCACGAGAAGTATAACTAATACCATGGAACTGTAGTAGAAAGGCTGATATCACAAGGGGAGGGAGAATTACTTTAATTTCGGTAGCTCTTTGTTGTGCTCAAGGCATTTCAGAGTGCATCATAACCAGTTGAAGCCTTGATAAAATAAGGTGCTAACAGAGAACCCTCATGCTGCAGCTTTCAGTATATTGATCTTGTTAAGAGGATGTATTTGAGAGCAGATTCAGGTTTATATCACCCTTGGACCCTTTATAGGTCTCCTAGGTCAGGTGAAAATATCGAAATACTTTTTTCTATGTCAAAAATCCACTACTATTTAAGTCCTTAAAGTCTGCTGATCATTCTTCAAGCAAACAATGCAAATACCTTTATAAGTAGAAATAAAATGAAGTATATAATATTTATATAATATGCTAACATAAGTCATACATATGGGGTGAAAATAAGAGTAAGCAACAGTCAAATTTATCATTGTTTAGAAACAATTTCAGTAATGCTGCACAAGGTGGTTGTTGCGTGGCTTAAAAATACCTAAAAGTAAAACCAGATATTGGAGATATTAAAAAAATATTTCTGGATGATCCAATGCTCTAGTCATTAGCTCAAAGTCATGAAAAAAGATCATAGGCAAGATCTGTGCTACAACAAGATTAAGAGCTTTAATCTTCCTGGAGAATCAAATGGAAACTTGGAAGAACTTTGTCTGGTTTAAATCACTGTGCTCTGGTCACACCAACAAGTCTAGTATACATTAGAACACTATGGAGAACATTTCCTTATATTCTTTGCTATCTATCTTTCTTTTAGGAGTAAATTTAGCTTTGTTCTTCAGGAATACTGGCACATACATACCAGTGTAAAAAGAAAAATATGAAAATAACTACAGAATGTTAGATGTAATAACTAACTTGAAGCTTATCCCAAACACGTCTCAATAATATAAGCATTAATAAAATTATTAAGATCAGCAATGACTGAACTGTCCTATACACAATGGTTTAAAATGATAAAAAGACAGTCTTTTTGGCAGCAATCATACAGAAAGCTTAACTCTACAGCAGTTTGTCACTGAAATTGCTTATTCAGTTGAGCAAGTTTTAATAAGCAATGTTTGTAAACATAAGTAATATTGGTCATTAATAAAGAATATGCTTTTTAATGTCAACAATGTCGGAAGAACTGAAAATGGAAAATGAGGAAAATAATTTAAAAATGGTTACTCAAAGTTCATATATGGTACATTAAATAGAAATGATATTGTAGTTTGGGTTTTGTTCTTATATGTGTGAAAACAGACTGGAGTTCTGGATGTGCAGTTTTGTTTTCATTGTTTTTTTTAATGGTATTCTAACAAAGATGTGCCACCTCCCTCAAATGGGATGTTAGGTGGTTTTAATTGGGGTTGGTTTGGGTTTTTTCCTCTTGGAGACGCTTCTCCAGTTAGTGAGGAAAAATTAAGTTATTGTTGTTACTGATAAATAATCCAAGAGCTGTTTTGAAACCAATGTGGCAGGTAAAACTGAATGTGAAAGAACAGTTGGTGAAGCTAGTTAATGTTTTCTGCCTACTAATTTATAAAAAATGTAAGGTAATTCAGAAACCGTGCTTTTCACTGAGACCTCAACTTGGTGAAACAAAGCCCGACAACTGTGACATGGAGATTGTGGGTGTTTTTTTGAGTTGGGATTTTTTCCCCTCAAGATGATACAGCTGATTATAGAAGTATTTGAGGGATGGACCCAACTGAGACTTGTCAGTAACATAGGGACTTCACGTTGTCTGTGATGAGAGGTTTCTAGACACCTTTGGCCTAAAAGCAACTAGGAATGACTTTATAATTAGTTACAGTTTTTTCCATTCAGATAGCCAGAACCAGTCCCCCAAGGGAAACTATTTTTTAAGTCTTAGGAGATCATTCACGCAGTATAAATTATTGTAACCTGGCATTTATGAAGGATTTTCAGGTGCCTT